>NC_057795.1:112045855-112046369 GCF_018294505.1 Triticum aestivum
GAAGGCGAGGAGAGGGCGAGGGAGGGAGAGGGCGAGGGCGAGGGCGAGCAGTGGGTCAGGGCAGCGGCGGCGGCGGCGGTGGATCGAGAGGGAGAGGGAACTAGCGAGGGGGAGAGGGAAGGGGGGATCGAGCGAAGGGGGAGAGGGAAGGGGGGATCGGGCACAATACTAATGGTGCACCTCACCGTGGTGCGCCATTAGCATATCCATACTAATGGCGCACCTCACCGTGGTGCGCCATTAGTATTTTTTTATTTCAACTCGAGCCAACAGGTTATGTACCACCAGAACTGATGCACATCAAGTCCCCTCTACTAGCTCGACTGGTCAGCAGCCAGTTCTCACACCAGAAGGTCCTGGGTTCGACTCCCAGGCTCCACAATTTTTTTTAGCATTTAAAAAGCTGTTTGATACTTATTTGTGTTTAAATATGTTCAAACTTGTTTAAATAATAACAGTAATATTTTTTTATAAGACAGTAGCATTTAAAAAGCTGTTTGATACTTATTTTTTT
>NC_057795.1:112048848-112052020 GCF_018294505.1 Triticum aestivum
TATCTTCCCCGCGTAACCGTAAGGAAGTTTTACTCCTAGGAGGCAGGTGAAAAACTGCTCGATCTCCTCCTGACTTAGAGTGAAGCACGCGGGAGGGTAGTCATTTCCGGTCTTCTTGGCCTTTTTGCCTTTGCGACGACTTTCTGTGTCCTGCTTCGCCTCATCATCATCATCATCATCATCATCATCATCATCATCATCATCATCATCATCATCATCATCATCATCATATATAGCGTGAAGCTCCTGCCTGATGCCCATTGATTTCAAGTCTGCCCTTGCTTTCGGCCCATCTTTGGTCCTCTCTGGCATGTTGAGCAGGGTACCAAGCAGACTCTCGCACACGTTCTTCGTGATATGCATGACATCAAGGCTGTGAGGCACACGGTGGATCTTCTAGTACGGCAAGTCCCAGAAAATAGACCTCGTTTTCCATACCTTCAGCAGCGGCTCTGGCGCCTTTTGCTTCTTTCCCGGCAGTGGGCAGTCTTTCCAATTTTTCAACAGCTTGTCTATTTCCATGCTGCTCCTCGTACACGGGCGTTTTCGGGGTTCGGTTTCACCATCGAACAGATCCTTGCGTTTCCTCCACGGGTCATCGTCGCGAAGCCACCTTCGATGTCCCATGAACACGGTTTTCGAAGACCCGGGATCTCTATCTAGCTGGCGATACGTTGTGTCATCCATGCACCTTATGCATCCAGAAAATCCGTGGACTACCTGCCCTGCAAGATATCTGTAACCGAGATAGTCGTGCACCGTCGTGAGCAGTGCGGCTCTCATAGGGAAATATTCTTTCTCTGCGGCGTCCCACGTATTGGCTGGCGTTTTCCACAGCGTGTCAATCTCCTCTTTCAGCAGCCCCAGATACAGATTGATGTTGTTCCCTGGTTGTTTCGGCCCTTCAATTAGCATACTCATGTGAATGTACTTCCTCTTCATGCACAACCAGGGGGGAAGGTTGTACATCCACACGAACACAGGCCAGGTGCTATGTGTGCTTCTCTGGCTGCCAAACGGATTGACCCCATCGGTGCTTGCGCCCAGCATGATGTTCCTTGGATCGTTCCCAAATTCTGGGTATTCGAAGTTCAACGCTTGCCACTGGCTCGCATCCTTAGGGTGACTCAGCATCTTGTCTTTTTTATCTATCTCCGGATCATTTGCGTCATCTTCTCGCTTCTTCTCCTCCCTATCCGCGTGCCAACGCAGGAGCTTTGCTACCTTAGGGTCCGCGAAATACCGCTGCAGACGAGGAGTGATCGGAAAGTACCACACCACTTTTCGAGGAGCTTTCTTCCTCTTCTTGTATCGAGTGACACCGCACACCGGACATATGGTAGACTCCGCGTGCTCATCCCGATAAATGATGCAATTGTTCATGCACACATGGTATTTCATGTGCGGTAAATCCAGAGGACACACGATTTTCTTCGCCTCCTCCAAACTGGTCGGGCACTTGTTCCCCTTGGGAAGACGTTCGTGCCAGAATGACATGTTCTCGTCGAAGCATGCGTCGGTCATTTTGTGTTTTACCTTCATCTCCAGAGCCATGAGCGTTACTTTCAGGCGGGTATCCTCGGGCCTGCATCCTTCATACAATGGAGTAACCGCGTCTAACTCAAGTTGATCCATCTTGGCTTTCTCTTGGGCGGCAGCTCTTGCGTTATCCGTCTGCTTGAGAAGCAGCTCTTGAATATGAGGGTCCTGCACCCAGCCCATCGATGGTCCAGCGTCGTCTGCTCCGCCGGCATCATCATCATGTCCGGCATATTCTACATGATGACTGTGTACAACATCACCGTCGTGATCATCTCCTGGGGATTCTTCGTCTTCTCGCCCCCCCGAGCCGCGGTGGTTGTCTTGCTGCCCTTCCTCATTTCTTGCCCGGCCCCCATGGACGACTTCGTAGTCATCTTCATCACCTTGCCACCGATAGCCATCCATGAAACCACGCAAGAGCAGGTGGTCCCGCACCTGCCCGGAATCCGGGTCCGCAATAAGGCTATTCAGCTTGCATCTTCGACACGGACATCTTATCTCCGTCTTGTTCTTTTGAAGCATCTCGGCCTCGCGGACCTCAAAAACCTATTCACGATGCCTTCGGTCATTGTGCGGACCATGGTCACCTACGGTGTAGAGCAAAACAATATTTTAGAACCAAGAAAAAATTTGGCATGACTTTCCCTAAAAATAGGACCAAAAAGAATGCTTAATGCCAAAATTCTCGCCGAAACGGAAATGAATCAACATTCCGGCAAAATATTGGCAACTATCGCATTTCAAATACCGGTACACCTCCAAACACAAACACATATGCAACACCACAAACATATGCAACACCACGAACATACATAGATCTAGCTAGGCCATAAAAAGTGCATGTGCACATTGTTGTAGGGAGAACAACATAAATATAGCTTCCCCCCTTACTTACCTAGCAAAATAAGGTAACTTAACCACTTAATTCGAATGAATCTATGGTGGAAATGAGGTGAAAAAGAGGAGGCACCCGAGACAAGGAGGAGGCGGTGGAGAGAATGAAGTGGGGAGAAAGTGAGTGTGGGAGGAGAGGCTGTCCAAAATATCTTGTTGCTGCCCACTTACTAATGGCGCACCAGCAACAAATGTGCCATTAGTAATCCAGGTTACTAATGGCGCACCCCCTGGTGGTGCGCCATTAGTACTTTTGCAAAAAAAGGAATAAAAACAATAATAAAAAAAAATAACATTAGTGGCGCACCTTCTGGCTGGTGCGCCATTACTAGTTACAACTAGTAATGGCGCACCACCAGTGGATGCGCCATTAGTATGTTTGGACAGGCGCACTAGTTCAAAAAAAATTTGGTACTAATGGCGCACCGTGGGCAGGGTGCGCCATTAGTAGTTTCAACACTAATGGCGCATCAGAAGGTGGTGCGCCATTAGTATATACTAATGGCACACCACAAGTCTGGTGCGCCATTAGTGTCATTTCCATCTATAGCCCTTTTCCTAGTAGTGACGGGCCACCATATTTCGCGAAAAAAACACTTCGCCCTGACTGCTGGGACCCACCAGCTACATCTTCGCACACAAGGAAGTGCGTCCGGGCAAAAAAAAACGATTCGCCCCCCTGACTGCTGGGACCCACCAGCTACATCTTCGCACGCAAGGAAGTGCGTTCGGAAAA
>NC_057795.1:112052121-112052880 GCF_018294505.1 Triticum aestivum
GATTCGCCCCCCTGACTGCTGGGACCCACCAGCTACATCTTCTTACGCAAGGAAGTGCGTCCGAGCACAGAAAAAACGATTCGCCCCCCTGACTGCTAGGACCCACCAGCTACATCTTCGCACGCAAGGAAGTGCTTGACAGTCGGGACCCACCTGGTCGAAGCGTACGTAGCATTGTCATTCTGGTCGCAAACATGTACGTACATATATACTGGTGGATGTAGGGGCGTGCCCGTGTCGTAGTAGAGGCACGCACGTAGCATGTACAGGTACGTACAGCGGCCAAGGTGCAAGAAAGAAAATACGGCCACGTATGTGTACATACTGGCAGGGTCTTGAATGCCTACTCATGCATATATACGTACGACTAGGGCTCGTGTACATCGGCTGGGTCGGAACAGAGAAACATCGTCGTCGTCGTGTTCATGGGGAGCCAACCGACTGGGTCAGAACGAAATGCGTGGTCGTGTTCATCGGGAGGGCTTGGACGGAACAGGCGATGGAAACGAGGCCTGGCGTACCGCAGAACGGAGGAAAAGGCCTTGTGTTCGACCGGCCACGTTTGAAACAGGGGTCGTGTTCATCGCGAGGGGTCCGGCGTACCGCAAAACGGAGGAAACGGACCTCCTACGGCCGAAATGGGGGTCCTGTTGATCGGGAGGGGTGTGGTGTACCGCAAAACGGAGGAAACGGACCTCCTACGGTCGAAACGGGGGTCCTGTTGATCGGGAGGGGTGTGGCGTACCGCAAGACGGAGGA
>NC_057795.1:112053808-112056649 GCF_018294505.1 Triticum aestivum
CACGGGGTCCCGTTCATCCAGAGGCAACGCTAGCACTCACTGTTCATCCAACCCCCCCGCAACGCTCACTGTTCATCCAATCGATCGGCTTCAGTTAGCAGAAGTAGCGAAGGAATCGCTCGATTGGGTTCAGTTAACAGCCATCGATCGATCGCTCAGGTTCAGTAACACGTAGCCTGCAATGCCATCGCCCTGGTTCAGTTAGAGCCCAACACCTCGCTCGGGTTCAGTTAGAGCCAACGCCTCGCACACACGCGCGTACGTGTACGAGAGAAACACGCATCGCTTGGCCCCCGACCTCCCACCGTAACCGGCAACTCCCTGAAATTTTCCTCGCCCTCGCTTCTACCATGGTTTTTTCCGTCATGGACGGCCCAAAGAATGTCATGCAGCTGCGTCTTCGGCCCGCCCAAGACGAAAAGCCCATTTTCTATCATGATTTTTTGTCATAAAAGTAGGAGCCCATCACATCTATGATGATACCGGGTTTTGTCACAATTATCTTCATAGAAGTGTCATATGTATGACAGAAAAAAATTTCGTTCGGCCCAAAATGTCACGGATGTGTCTTTTTTTTGTAGTGTAGGCTATAATAGGTTTAATGATGACAATGGTAATACAACATGTCAATAGAGCTACGAACATAATGAAGAAAAAGGAGTAGAGCTATGAAGGATAATTATGACGAGCAATAACTCAGCCTATGAATGACGAAGAACACTGCGGGAGATATGTTGAAAGATAAGTAGCATAGAGAAACAGATCAGATGACTATTGTCGGTGTCAAAACCGGTGGATCTCGTGTAGGGGGTCCCGAACTGTGCGTCTAGGCGGATGGTAACAGAAGACAAGGGACACGATGTTTTTACCCAGGTTCGGGCCCTCTCGATGCAGGTAAAAGCCTACTCCTGCTTGATTAATATTGATGATATGGGTAGTACAAGAGTAGATCTACCACGAGATCAGAGAGGCTAAACCCTAGAAGATTGCCTATGGTATGATTGTTGTTCGTCCTATGGACTAAAACCCTCTGGTTTATATAGACACCGGAGAGGGATAGGGTTACACAGAGTCGGTTACAATGGGAGTAGATCTACATATCGTATCGCCAAGCTTGCCTTCCATGCCAAGGAAAGTCCCATCTGGACACGGGACGAAGTCTTCAATCTTGTATCTTCATAGTCCAGGAGTCCGGCTAAAGGTCATAGTCCGGCTATCCGTACACCCCCTAATCCGGGACTCCCTCAGTAGCCCCCGAACCAGGCTTCAATGACGATGAGTCCGACGCTCAGATTTGTCTTCGACATTGCAAGGCGGGTTGTTCTCCAAATTCCCTATACCTGTTGAATAGTGTCCGGCTTCTGATGAATGTTGTGCTCCTTGGCTTCTACGCCTAATAATGGCCATCTTCCACGTGTCAAGCGAATGCGAAAAGCCAGGGTGTTTTTTTTCATTTACCCCCCTAGCCGCGCAAATGAGCCGCCTATAAAAGATACGGGGATTTAGATCCGAATCACACCATCTTCCCTCCGCGAGCATTCATCGGAGTGCATTCGACACATATCCATTCTACCATGGCCAGTCGACGCAGCTCCTCCTCTCGCCCCCCAGCCCTCAGCCTGGAGATTGGGAGAGATGCTCCGTCCCGCACAGCGAGCTACTGGCGCTCCAAACCAAGGGGTTTCTCCCCCCAGTCTACATGGTCCCGGTTCGAGCCGGGCTTGCCACCTATAATGGTGGAGAGCAAGCGGAGAGCGTCCCCAATCCCTCCAAAGGAGAGCAAGTATGCCTTGTCCCTTATTTGATAAGAGGTCTCAGATTTCCAATTCAACCGTTTCTCCGGGGGCTCCTGGAGTTCTACGGCCTCCAGTTGCACAACCTTACACCTGCCTCCATATTGCATATTGCGGGCTTCGTAGCCCTTTGCGAGCTGTTTCTGGGCGTCGAGGCCCATTTCGCACTGTGGAAGAAACTGTTCTGCCTTGTGACCCGTTCTCAGGAGGGGTCGATATATCAAGTGGGCGGAGCCGAACTATGGCGCATCGCCGGGACCAGATATCTATCTGGAACCCCAAAGAAGGCGTCCGAAGACTGGCCCTCAGAATGGTTTTATATAGAAGATGTTCCCCTGCCGGACCCTGTGTAACGCCCCAGATTCGATGCGCCAGGTGTCCGCCAGTTATTCGCCGTCATTGCCATGTCATTTTCTTGCGTGTTGCATTTTATCATGTCATCTTGTGCATTGCATTGCATACGTGTTCGTCTCATATATCCGAGCATTTTCCCCGTTGTCCATTTTGCAATCCAGCGCTCCTATGCCCTTCGGCGTTCCCCTTTTGTCTCCTGTTGTGAGCAGGTGTTGAACTTTCTCGGAATCTCCCGAGGCTTGTCAAGTGGCCTTGGTATAGCACCGGTAGACCGCCTGTCAAGTTTCGTGCCATTTGGAGTCCGTTTGATACTCCAACGGTTAACCGAGGGACCGAAAAGGCCTCATGTGCGTTGCAGCCCAACACCCCTCCAAACTGGCCCAAAGCCCATCTAAACCTCCTCCATGCTCTCTGCCGTTCAATCACGATCGCGTGGCCGAAAACCGCTCCTCATTTGGACTCTCCTAGCTCCCAGAAACTATAAATATGCCCTCCCCTTCCATTTTTCGCGGATGAAACCCTAGCAACTTCCCCCACCGCCACCGGACATGTCCAACTCCAGCCGGACACGTCCGCCCTCGCCCTCGCCCAACCAGACGTCGCCACATCGCCCACGCCTGTGCCCACTTCGCCGCCACCCGCGCTGGCCCGCCGGGGACCGAGCGAGGCCCGCCCGGCCCGATTCGCCGCCGCC
>NC_057795.1:112056871-112061243 GCF_018294505.1 Triticum aestivum
CCGGCACCGCCCGGACCACCGCCGCCGTCGCGCCCTCGCTGCATCGACCTCTAGCCGGCGCCCGCGCGTCGTCCCCGGCCTCCCCGCTCCGTCCTCCTCCCGGATCCACCCGGATCCGCACCAGCCCCGTCGTCCAGGCCTCGACCCTCGCCGCCGGCCACTTGGCCGCGTCCGCAGCCGCCCGACCCCGTCGCCGGCCCGAGCTCCGCCGGTGCCGCACTCCTCCTTCCACCCCGCGCTGCGCCTTGCCGGCGTCGGCCCCCGGTGCCTCTTCCCCGCCAGCGCCTTCCTCTTCTTCTCCGGCCGTCGTCTACCTCAACTCCGGCGAGCATCTCCGGCAAACCTCGTGGAACGCGCCAGATCCAGATCTGGAATCTTCAGGTTGACCCCGAATTTTGCCTAAGTCCCTTTTTCTGTCACATTCTGGTGCCATGTTTGACCTTCCATATCTTGATGTGTGTTGTTCCGTTTGTTGTGTGTAATATATCAAAATGTTCACCATGAGATGCTCTTCATTTTGTTCCATTGTGCCATGCTTGTTCGAGTTCATCTTGATGCCTGAATCATTGTTGCAAGAGTGCTATATGATGTTAATCTGCTGAAACTGTTATAACTTGGTGATTTGTCATTTTTGTTGCATTTGATGTGTGCATCCTATGAGCATGAGCCCTACATGTGTTTTGAATTATGCCATGCCATCTTTACAGGGGTTCCATCCATGTATTTTAGTGAGTCTTGTAGTCGGTGCATCAAGCTTGTTAAGTAGGGTACTTGTTGTTACTGTTTTGCTAGGCTGAATCTGTTATTTCGTGATGCTATGTAAACTTGCTTCTACAAGTCATTCTATGCATAATCCGGAGATGTTCATTAAGGATATTTTGTTATAAATGTCATGCTCTATCAATGCGTTCCCCTGGTTGCATTGATAGCTTGCTGTAGATTATTCATATCTTGCTCCAGAGTTGCTAAATAATGTTGCTGTCCGCCTGTTAACATGAAGTTCAGTTTTTCCATGTGTTTTGCTAGTGATGCATGCACCCTATGAACTAGATCTTGCCATGCTTAGCTTCATAAACATGCATTCTTACTGTTGGTCACCTTGTCATGCCATGTATTGCTCTGTGGTGAGTGGTACAAGCTCACCAACATGCCTACTTATCGTTGTTCCTGCCATGTTTGAATCTGTCATATCATTTGCCATGTTTGCATGGATGCTACCATATTTTATGTTGATCTCTGGAATTAGGTCAGTAAAGGACTTTAGTTCTATGCATTTAGTAGTATCATGACATGCCTTTGTTTGCCATGTTAAGTTCCTGTAACATGTTGTTTGATAGCTCTAAACATTGCAATCTGATGTTATTTCTGCAAAGTCTGAAACTGTTATTATTTGCAATCTTGACATGTGTTTTTGAGCATGTTCTAGTGATTTCTGGAGATAGCTCAGTGTTCATGTTTTGTTATGCTTTACCTGTACATCATTTCCATGCCTTTTGTTTTCATATTGTGGTACTGTAGCATATTGTTTTGATGCTTGCAAGATGCCTAGATGCTGTTTTGGACAGATTGTTGTTATGACTTGTATAGAGTGTATGTGTTGCACCGTTGCTCCGTTTTGAGTGTGCTCTATATGAAACTTGCTTGATTTTGCATGTAGTTTCATATTATTATGTTGCATCCTTGTTTTGAGGTGTTTGCTTGATGTTTGTTTGCATTTTGCATCTATGCCATGTTTAACTTGTTTTGCTCATATCTTCTAGGTCGTAGCTCCGAATTAAATGAACTTTATATGTAACTTGACTAGAATCTCGTGTAGATCTTCTTGGTGCATCTTAACTTTCTGTTTAACAACTTGAACATAAGGTTTATTCAGATCTGGACCAATTTCGAAATTTGCATATGAGGACTTACCGAAATTGTTATATGTTGTTTCCAGCCTCATTTAAACTTGCCATGATGTGTTGCTCTTGTTTGCATCATATCTTTCCATGAGTAGCTTCATCTAGCTTTGTCATGCATCATGCTTGTTGTGCATCATGTCTTGTCTATGTGTGGTGTGTTTACTATGTTGTGTGCTTCTTCTCGATAGTTCCCGTTTCGTTGCGATCGTGAGGATTCGTTCGTCTATGCTTTGTTCATCTTCGTGGCTCCATCTTCTTCATGGACTCGTTCTTCTTCCTAGCGGGATTTCAGGCAAGATGACCGCTACCCTGGATCTCACTACTATCATTGCTATGCTAGTTGCTTCGTTCTATCGCTATGCTGCGCTACCTATCACCTGTTTATCAAGCCTCCCATATTGCCATGACAACCTCTAACCTTTTTCTCCCTTCCTAGCAAACCATTGATTGGCCATGTTACCGGTTTTGCTCAGCCCCTATTATAGCATTGCTAGTTGCAGGTGAAGTTGAGGATTGCTCTATGGTGGACATGATTATGTTCGGATATCACAATATCTCTTATTTAATTAATGCATCTATATACTTGGTAAAGGGTGGAGGACTCAACCTTATGCCTGGTATTTTGTTCCACTCTTGCCGCCCTAGTTTTCGTCATACCGGTGTTATGTTCCCGGATTTTGCGTTCCTTACGCGGTTGGGTGATTTACGGGACCCACTTGACAGTTCGCTTTGAATAAAACTCCTCCAGCAAGGCCCAACCTTGGTTTTACCATTTGCCTCACCTAGCCCTTTTTTCCCTTGGGTTTCCGGAGCTCGAGGGTCATCTTTATTTTACCCCCCGGGCCAGTGCTCCTCCAAGTGTTGGTCCAAACTAGAGCACCGTGCGGGACCATTCCTTGGCAACTTGGATTACGTCGGTTCCTATACGCTTCGCTTATCCGGTGTGCCCTGAGAACGAGATATGTGTAACTCCTATCGGGATTTGTCGGCACATCGGGCGGCTTTGCTGGTCTTGTTTTACCATTGTCGAAATGTCTTGTAACCGGGATTTCGAGTCTGATCGGGTCTTCCTCGGAGAAGGAATATCCTTCATTGACCGCGAGAGCTTATCATGGGCTAAGTTGGGACACCCCTGCAGGGTATTATCTTTTGAAAGCCGTGCCCGCGGTTATGGGTAGATGGGAATTTGTTAATGTCCGATTGTAGATAACTTGACACCAGATCCGAATTAAAATGCATCAACCGCGTGTGTAGCCGTGATGGTCTCTTTTCGGCGGAGTCCGGGAAGTGAACACGGTCTTGGGTTATGTTTGACATAAGTAGGACTTCAGGATCACTTCTTGATCATTAGTAGCTTCACGACCGTTTCATTTGCCCTCTTCTCGCTCTTATTTGCGTATGTTAGCTACCATACTTGCTTAGCTGCTGCTGCAACCTCACCACCTTACCCCCTTCCTTTCCCTTTAAGCTTCGCTAGTCTTGATACCCATGGTAATGGGATTGCTGAGTCCTCTTGGCTCACAGATTACTATAACAACAGTTGCAGGTACAGGTTTCATGATGATCTTGACGCGAGAGCGATGTTTGCTTGTTTTGGAGTTCTTCTTCTACTTCTTCGATCAGGGGATAGGTTCTAGATCGGCAGCCTGGGCTAGCAGGGTGGATGTCGTTTGAGTTTTTGTTTGTGTTTCATCCATAGTCGGATGATGCTATTATGTATTGTGATGTTGTATTCGTGTGGCATTCTATGCCTCTTGTATGTATCCCCATCTATTATGTAATGTTGATGTAATGATATCCACCTTGCAAAAGCGTTTCAATATGCGGTTCTATCCTTAGTGGGACCTTCGAGTCTCTTTAAGATAGTATCGCATATTGGTCGTGACAAGTTGGTATCAGAGCCTCGACTGACCATAGGAGCCCCCCTTGATTGATCGTGTAGTTTGGTCGTTGTTGAGTCTAGAAGAAAAACTGTTTTCGGAGTCTAGTTATATCAGAGAGTAGGAATTCTTTTTACTCCTCAGCCCCTTCGTCGCTCTGGTGAGGAATCTTGACGTAGGTGTTTTGAATTACTTCTCTTCCCCTTCTAATTTTTCTTTAGGATCACGTGGTTAGTTTCCGATCGTTGGCTCTCAGCTCTTTTCATCCGGTGCATTTCTCGTCAAGTTGACTCGAGCCTCTTCATCTTTGCCAAGTTCAATCCTCTTTCGCTCTCAATGAAGTTGTTTCCCCATCCTCAGTTGTTTTCTTTTCCCACCCGCCCACCCTTTTTCATCTCAGAACCGGAGTCCGTAATCAAGTATCCATCCTACTCGTGCGAAGTCTTTGCCTTCTTTCCTCAATGATTTCAACCGGTGTTTTCTCTTCAAGATATTCGTCGGTTCCCCCTTCCAGTTGCCTGTGTTTTTCCCGCCCTCCCACCCCTTTTCTTCCCGGAGTCTGAGCATCTATTCAAGAAGCTATTTCATTCG
>NC_057795.1:112061516-112064169 GCF_018294505.1 Triticum aestivum
GTCGGAGCCTCTTCAGGTTTCCCTCAATTATTTCAACCGGTGAATTCTCGTCTTGTTCGTCATTCTTCATCCCTTTTTTTTCCGGTGCACCCAATTCAAGTTTTTTGGGTTGATCATACTCTTTTCCTTTGATCAAGTGTTTTCCCTGCTCGTTTGCCTCTCGCCAGTTTATCCTTCCGGAGTGTTCAAGACATCTTAAGAGATTCATCTGTGTTTGAATTAGTTCATGGTTGTCACCTCATTCAAATATTCCAATTGTTCCGGTGCATCATCTACCTGTTCAACAATCCTTTTCAACGGTGATTTTCTCTTTAGTGGGCCCATAACCCACAGGTTCCAGGATCCTACCTGACTCTTCTAATTCCCCCAGAGTTATTCTCAATTCTTTTGAGTTTGACGTAAGAATGGATTTCATCAGTCAGATGCTTTTTCCAAGATCGATTTCAAATTGTTTTCATTGTTGGCTCAACCTCTCTGCTTTTCATTCTCCCAGAGTATCTCAGTAATTTTGGTGTTGTTTCTCGTCGTCATTTGAAGACCGAAGAAGAGTTTGTCCTCCAAATCTTCTCCGTTCTCCCGAAGATTCGTGGTGCTAGCTTCATGTTATCCTCCAAATTATTCCGTTTGTCAGAGATTCTTTTGTTACCTATCCGGAGTATGTTAGGAGTTGTTTTTCCGTTTCTTTTCACCGGAGGCCATCATTCCAGTTATCGTTCTCTATTTATCTCGGTGATTCGTTCAAGTGTTCTTTAATCAGCTCGTTATCTCTTCGTTCTTTTGCATCTAAATCCCATCAAGCATATTTGTTCTTCTAATTCTTCCCGGTGATTCAGTCTCTTTCATCAGTCATTTCCAAATTCTTACGGTGGTTCATTCAAGATTCTTTTTCCTATGTTACCATATTAATCCATTCGTTCTTTCCAATCCTACCGGTGGTTCATGAAGACTTTCTCTAGTTTTGCGCCATATTCCCCTTAATCCTTTTTCCAACAAGAATAAGTGGTATGGAAAATCCATTGTTTGTCATCAATTTAATTTGGTGAAGGATAAGCATACAATAAATCTTATTCTTATTTCATCCAAGTGAGTAATCCCTTCCTTCGGAGTTTGTTCTTGATGAATAAATTCTAGTTCCAAGTGTTTTCATATTTTCTTTTCCGGAGGTCAAATTTCCTCGGTCATTTTGTCGGAACCTCCATCTAAATCACCGCAAGGCTTTAGTCTTATTCTTTCTTACTTCAATCTATCTCATCTTCCTTTTGTCACTGGAGTTCTTCATTGTGGTTCTTCATGATTTAGTTCATTCTTCAAGTGTTCATCAAGATTCTTGTCGGTGGAGTTCAAGTATCTTTTCTTCTTGCATCTCGAAGTGCAAGTAATTCTTCGTATTATTTTGAAATGGAGTTTTTCATTTCTTCGTTCTTCTAAGCTATCCAATCATTTCCGTTTGTGGCCGGTTATCACCTTATGATCTTGAGATGTTACCTATAAGACCAGAACAAACTTATTCTTTTCGTTGTTGATGTTCTCAACAACTACGTTTAAACCTTCCTTCGAAAGATGCTTTCAATTTCATTCGTGGCACAAGTTTTCATCATCTTCTCCGTTCTTTTCATTCAACTCTTTCAATTATTTCCGGAGGTTTTGTTTCATGTCTTCATCAAGTGTTATTCCATTCACTCAAGTTCGGGTTCTATTCCTCCATGTTTCAGCCGGAGTGCTGCCTAAATCCTTTCAGTCTTATTCGTTTCTTATCTCGTGCTAATCGGAGTGGTTTCATAGTCTATATGATTCCGTGAGCTTTTGATTCTCGTCATTCTCGTTGTTCCTCTCTTCTTCTCGAGCGCTCATGATTCTTTGCGTCTTCTCTTGAGTTCTTGCTTCACCTCATCCCTTTTCTCTCCCGACTCGTTCCTAAGATCTCGGGACGAGATCTCTTGTTAGTGGAGGAGTGTTGTAACGCCCCGGATTCGATGCGCTAGGTGTCCGTCAGTTATTCACCGTCATTGCCATGTCATTTTCTTGCGTTTTGCATTTTATCATGTCATCTTGTGCATTGCATTGCATACGTGTTCGTCTCATGCATCCGAGCATTTTCCCCGTTGTCCGTTTTGCAATCCGGCGCTCCTATGCCCTCCGACGTTCCCCTTTTGTCTCCTATTGTGAGCGGGTGTTGAACTTTCTCGGAATGGCCTGAGGCTTGCCAAGTGGCCTTGGTATAGAACCGGTAGACCGCCTGTCAAGTTTCATGCCATTTGGAGTCCGTTTGATACTCCAACGGTTAACCGAGGGACCGAAAAGGCCTCATGTGTGTTGCAGCCCAACACCCCTCCAAACTTGCCCAAAGCCCATCTAAACCTCCTCCATGCTCTCCGCTGTTCGATCATGATCGCGCGGCCGAAAACCGCTCCTCATTTGGACTCTCCTAGCTTCCAGAAACTATAAATATGCCCTCCCCTTCCATTTTTCGATGGATGAAACCCTAGCAACTTCCTCCACCGCCACCGGACATGTCCAACTCCAGCCGGACACGTCCGCCCTCGCCCTCGCCCAACCAGACGTCGCCACGTCGCCCGCGCCTGTGCCCACTTCGCCGCCAACCGCGCGGGCCTGCCGGGGCCCGAGAGAGGCCCGCCCGACCCGATCCGCCGCC
>NC_057795.1:112064579-112081125 GCF_018294505.1 Triticum aestivum
GCGCGCCTCCCTGCCGACTCGCTGGCGCCGCTCGGAACACCGCCATCGTCGCGCCCTCGCCACATCGACCTCCAGCCGACGCCCGCGCGTCGTCCCCGGCCTCCCCGCTCTGTCCTCCTCCCGGATCCACCCGGATCCACACCAGCACCGTCGTCCCGGCCTCGCCCCTCGCCGCCGGCCACTTGGCCGCGCCCGCCGCCGCACGACCCTGTCGCCGGCCCGAGCTCCGCCGGTGCCTCTTCTCCGCCGGCGCCTTCCTGTTCTTCTCCGGCGAGCATCTCCGGTAAACCTCGTGGAATGCGCCAGATCCAGATCTGGAATCTTCAGGTTGACCCCGAATTTTGCCCAAGTCCCTTTTTGTGTCACATTCTGGTGCCATGTTTGACCTGCCATATCTTGATGTGTGTTGCTCCGTTTTTTGCGTGTAATATATCAAAATGTTCGTCATGAGATGCTCTTCATTTTGTTCCATTGTGCTATGCTTGTTTGAGTTCATCTTGATGCCTGAATCGTTGTTGCAAGAGTTCTATATGATGTTAATCTGCTAAAACTGTTATAACTTGGTGATTTGTCATTTTTGTTGCATTTGATGTGTGCATCCTATGAGCATGAGCCCTACATGTGTTTTTAACTATGCCATGCCATATTTACAGGGGTTCCATCCATGTATTTTTGTGAGTCTTGTAGTGAGTGCATCAAGCTTGTTAAGTAGGGTACTTGCTGTTACTGTTTTGCTAGGCTGAACCTGTTATTTTGTGATACTATGTAAACTTGCTGCTACAAGTCATTCTATGCATAATCTGGAGATGTTCATTAAGGATATTTTGTTATAAATGTCATGCTCTATCAATGCATTCCCCTGGTTCCATTTATAGCTTGCTGTAGATTGTTCATATCTTGCTCCAGAGTTGCTAAATAATGTTGATGTTAGCCTGTTAACATGAAGTTCAGTTTTGCCTTGTGTTTTACTAGTGATGCATGCACCCTATGAACTTGATCTTGCCATGCTTAGCTTCATAAACATGTATTCTTACTGTTGGTAACCTTGTCATGCCATGCATTGCTCTGTGGTGAGTGGTACAAGCTCACCAACATGCCTACTTATCGTTGTTCCTGCCATGTTTGAATCTGTCATATCATTTGCCATGTTTGCATGGATGCTACCATATTTTCTGTTGATCTTTGGAATTAGGTCAGTAAAGGACTTTAGTTCTATGCATTTAGTAGTATCATGACATGCCTTTGTTTGCCATGTTAAGTTCCTGTAACATGTTGTTTGATAGCTCTAAACATTGCAACCTGATGTTATTTCTGCAGAGTCTGAAACTGTTATTATTTGCAATCTTGACATGTGTTTTTGAGCATGTTCTAGTGATTTCTGGAGATAGCTTAGTGTTCATGTTTTGTTATGCTTTACCTTTACATCATGTCCATGCCTTTTGTTTTCATATTGTGGTACTGTAGCATATTGTTTTGATGCTTGCAAGATGCCTAGATGCTATTTTGGACAGATTGTTGTTATGACTTGTATAGAGTGTATGTGTTGCACCGTTGCTCCGTTTTGAGTGTGCTCTATATGAAACTTGCTTGATTTTTCATGTAGTTTCATATTATTATGTTGCATACTCGTTTTGAGGTGTTTACTTGATGTTTGTTTGCATTTTGCATCTATGCCATGTTTAACTTGTTTTGCACATATCTTCTAGGTCGTAGCTCCGAATTAAATGAACTTTATATGTAACTTGACTAGAATCTTGTGTAGATCTTCTTGGTGCATCTGAACTTGCTGTTTAACAACTTGAACATAAGGTTTATTCAGATCTGGACCAATTTCTAAATTTGCATATGAGGACTTACCGGAATTGTTATATGTTGTTTCCGGCCTCATTTAAACTTGCCTTGATGTGTTGCTCTTGTTTGCATCATCTCTTGCCATGAGTAGCTTCATCTAGCTTTGTCATGCATCATGCTTGTTGTGCATCATGTCTTGTCTATGTGGTGTGTTTACTATGTTGTGTGCTTCTTCTCGATAGTTCCCGTTTCATTGCGATCGTGAGGATTTGTTCGTCTATGCTTGGTTCGTCTTCGTGGCTTCATCTTGTTCATGGACTCGTTCTTCTTCCTAGCGGGATTTCAGGCAATATGACTGCTACCCTAGATCTCACTACTATCATTGCTATGCTAGTTGCTTCGTTCTATCGCTATGCTGCGCTACCTATCACCTGTTTATCAAGCCTCCCATATTGCCATGTCAGCCTCTAACCTTTTTCACCCTTCCTAGCAAACCATTGCTTGGCTATGTTACCGCTTTTACTCAGCCCCTCTTATAGCGTTGCTAGTTGTAGGTGAAGTTGAAGATTGCTCTATGGTGGACAGGATTATGTTGGGATATCACAATATCTCTTATTTAATTAATGCATCTATATACTTGGTAAAGGGTGGAGGACTCGGCCTTATGCCCGGTGTTTTGTTCCACTCTTGCCGCCCTAGTTTCCGTCATACCAGTGTTATGTTCCCGGATTTTGGATTCCTTACGCGGTTGGGTGATTTATGGGACCCCCTTCATAGTTCGCTTTGAAGAAAACTCCTCCAGCAAGGCCCAACCTTGGTTTTACCATTTGCCTCACCTAGCCCTTTTTTCCCTTGGGTTTCCGGAACCCGAGGGTCATCTTTATTTTACCCCCCCGGGCCAGTGCTCCTCCGAGTGTTGGTCCAAACTAGAGCACCGTGCGGGACCATTCTTTGGCAACTTGGATTACGTTGGTTCCTGTACGCTTCGCTTATCTGGTGTGCCCTGAGAACGATATATGTGCAGCTCCTATCAGGATTTGTCGGCACATCAGGCGGCTTTGCTGGTCTTGTTTTACCATTGTCAAAATGTCTTGTAACCAGGATTCCGAGTCTGATCGGGTCTCCTGGGAGAAGGAATATCCTTCGTTGACCGCGAGAGCTTATCATGGGCTAAGTTGGGACACCCCTGCATGGTATTATCTTTCGAAAGCCGTGCCCGCGGTTATGGGCAGATGGGAATTTGTTAATGTCCGATTGTAGATAACTTGAGACCAGATCTGAATTAAAATGCATCAACCGCGTGTGTAGCCGTGATGGTCTCTTTTCGGTGGAGTCCGGGAAGTGAACACGGTTTTGGGTTATGTTTGACATAAGTAGGAGTTCAGGATCACTTGTTGATCATTGCTAGCTTCATGACCGTTCCGTTTGCCCTCTTCTCGCTCTTATTTGCGTATGTTAGCCACCATACTTGCTTAGCTGCTGCTACAACCTCACCACCTTACCCCCTTCCTTTCCCTTTAAGCTTTGCTAGTCTTGATACCCATGGTAATGGGATTGCTGAGTCCTCGTGGCTCACAGATTACTACAACAACAGTTGCAGGTATAGGTTTCGTGATGATCTTGACGCGAGAGCGATGTTTGCTTGTTTTCGAGTTCTTCTTCTGCTTCTTCTTCGATCAGGGGATAGGTTCCAGATCGGCAGCCTGGGCTAGCAGGGTGGATGTCGTTTGAGTTTCTGTTTGTGTTTCATCCGTAGTCGGATGATGCTATTATGTATTGTGATGTTGTATTCGTGTGGCATTCTATGCCTCTTGCATGTATCCGCATCTGTTATGTAATGTTGATGTAATGATATCCACCTTGCAAAAGCGTTTCAATATGCGGTTCTATCCCTAGTGGGACCTTCGAGTCTCTTTAGGATAGTATCACATATTGGGCGTGACACCCTGTTCGGATCGGCCTCCTTGAGTTTAATAATGCTCCTTTGAAGAAGTGCCTAAGCTGGCGTCCACGGAGCCCTCAGAAGGAAAATGACAGGGACATCCTTTACCTGATGAGCCGGATAAGGTTGTTAGCTCATTCCGGACTGACCATGATCGAGGTCATGGCCACATGCATTATGCGGGGGGTGCAGCCGCTTCAGTATAGAGGCCACCTCATGTGGGATTTCAACGGGGAGGACGACGCCACCCGGTGTGGGCATAAGGGGCCGGAATCGGCTGCCGCTCTAATAAAGATCTTGTCCACTTTGTACAAGGGAGAAGAGGAGGAATTCCTCCGCGCCAACACACGGGGCAGATTTTCTATTTACAATCCTCCAAGCTGGGTAAGCGGGCACTTTCGCTCGCCCATCCGTTTCATATTCCCATAGTTAAGTATTCAGCCTAGCAATTTCAATGCAGGAGCTACGCCAGGCTGTAAAGGAGATAAACAACCCTCCTCCACATCCCGAGGACCCGGAACGGTCCTTCGATTCGGACTCCCAAGAGGACCCGGACTTAGCTGTGGAGCTGATCGATGGGGTGTTTCATCAATTGAGCAAGGACAACACCTTGGTGGCCATTACGGCCGATTATCCCGGACTACTTCCAGCCTCACAAGTAACCGAGACCGAAGTCCCCGTACTTTTAAGATGATCCACCCGTGCTTATTTTTGATCACCGTATACCAATGGCATTTTAGCAGGGGAAGTCCTTGAGGTGGAGGGCCGAGCCTGCGGTGGCTAGCCAACAAGGGGCATTAAGGCCCGGCAGGCTGAAAAGAAGTGCAGTCCGGATTGAGACGCCGGTGTAGCGGTATGGCGCGTGATTTTATTCCTAGGTTTTATTCCCTCAAGGTATACTAACGCTCGTGCTCTCTTCAGGAAAAAGAGCGCTCGCCGGACTATATCCCGAGAAGTTGCCAATCGCGCCTCCACTGGCCAGGCTCCAAGGCCGGGTCCGGAAGCGGAGGTGAACACGAGGCGCGCACCGGGCGCTCCTCCGACAGAGGATGCGGACGGGCTGTCTGCCACCAACTCCGAGGTGGAGAGTGCCATGAACCACAGGCGTCGCCAGACAGTTCTTCGTGACGCTTGTTTCTCCCAAGAGGCATTGGATGCCTTTAATACGGGAGATGCGTACCTCCGTGCAGCTCAAAATGGTCTAGCCTGAGCCATAGAGCAGTATGTAAAAGACATATGGGTGGGAAAATTTGATGGTTATATATGTCAGTAGCCCCCGAGACTTGAAACAGTTAGAATAACTGATTTAAGGATCATTTGTTATGCAGGATCTTACAGAAAATAATACCCAACTGTCCCAGGAGCTGGAAGAGTGCAAAGCCCAACTTGAGGCCACACTAGCCGCGGCGGGGGAGACCAAGGAGACCTCCTCTTGTAATATATGCTTCGAAAGATAAGTATGTTGTGAAGGGCGGCATGTGTGCAAATCTGACAATAACATTGCAGATGGCGCTAGAGTGGATCCGGACAAGCAACTACTCTTGCGCCGGTTAAAGGCCGGTGAGAACGTGCTTACGAGGGTGCGGCAAGAGAAGAATAAGCTCCAAGATGCCAACACCCAGCTGGGCGAGGAACTAAAGGATGTTCGTGCTCAGCTGTCGGACTCCGTGAAGGAGAATCGGCGGCTTCGACGCGGCATTTTTAGTAAGTGCTTGAACGAACTTCGAAAAAGAGTTCGGCGAGGAAGTCGATTGACGGAGTTATGTCTGTAGGTATGCTGACAGGTCGGCCTACGGAGGAAATGCCCGGTTCTACGGGTGACCTTCTTCCCGAGCTCTTACAACTGCACGAACGAGTTCGGCAGGTAACGCAAGGCGTCGTGCAGGCCTTGTGACCATCTGTCTCCATGCCCGAAGGCCTTGGAGAGCTTGCAGAGAAGCTGAAGGGAGCGTGCCGGCGCTTTCGATTATGGAATATATCGGCCTGCCGTCAAGGCGCCAGGGAGCCCTGGGCCATGGCGAAGACGCGGTACACGAAGGCCGACCCAAACCACATGGCCGAGGTTGGACCTGTGGGGCCTGATAGGAAGGAGATCCCTGTGAGTTTAGTGTACGGCCAGGTAGAGTTGGCCGCCAAATATTCCCAACATGACTGTAAACTAGACAGCCTGTTGGATGGTATTGAAGAGGAATATACCCGGTCAAATTGACTATGTAATTTAAAATGACATATAAAATGCCTTCTAGCCGGATTGTAGATCGTTTGTCATGGCGGACTTTTTCGCTTCAATCTTGGGACCCGATAGTCCGGAGTGTGTCCGAATACCCTCTCGGTTACTGGGGGCGGATAGATAAACGAGTGGGAAATCATCTTTAGTTCATCGACCGAATATTCCCTTAAGAACGCTAGCTTTCGGCTTCACCCAGTCTGAGGTACACATCCGGCTGACCCGGAAGTAACAATCGCAGAGGTGCTCCCTTTACCGCCTAGCCGAACAATCGGGAACATAGGGGTAAGCACAGGAGCCAGGCAACCCAGCTTGGCCAAAACTTAAGTCATATCGATGCATATAATGGTGAGAAAAAAGGTACATGCGGAAGTGTGACACATGTGTTGGGCATGAGGCCCTGTATAAACAAGCTTCTGTTAAAGAAGCCCCCAGGTATGATGAGCGTTAATTGTGTGCGAACAAGGCGAGAACGAGCCCTTAAAGGCTGTAAGAGAAAAGGAGGGAGAAGTAGAGAAATATAAGAGAGCTAATGTATAATAAATTGACATAGGAAGGAGACAAACACAGAGTCCGGCGCTAGGCGTAGAATCTTCGGAGACGGGCTGCGTTCCATGGGTTCGGCTCGAGTCGGTTATCCGATGCATCTCGCAGACGGTATGCTCCACTAGTGAGGACTTGGTCAATAATTAAGGGACCTTCCCATTTGGGCTTGAGTTTGTCCTTTTTCTTGTCTGGCAGGCATAGAACTAGGTCACCAACATTGTAAGTTTTGGCCCGTACTTCTCTGCTTTGATATCTTCGAGCCTGCTATCGATAGAATGCTGAACGGGCTTTTGCCACGTCACACTCCTCCTGCAAGACGTCCAAGCTGTCCTATCAATCGAGTTCGGCTTCTCTTTCTTTGTACATGCGCACGCGAGGTGAGTCATGAATTATGTCGCAGGGCAGAACTGCCTCTGCGCCGTGTACCATAAAGAATGGTGTGAATCTGGTTGTGCAATTCGGAGTGGTCCGCAGCCCCCAGAGTATAGAGTCGAGGTCCTCTACCCAGTGCGTGTTAGATTCCTTGAGGGACCGCACTAATCTGGGTTTGATGCCGCTCATTATTAGACCATTTTCTCGCTCGACTTGACCATTAGTTTGTGGGTGATAGACTGAAGCGTAGTCGAGCTTGATGCCCATATTTTTGCAGCAGAGTTTGACCTCGTCGGCCGTAAAGTTTGTGCCGTTATCAGTGATGATGTTGTGGGGGACGCCATAACGGTGTACGACCCCTGATATGAAGTCTATCACTGGTCCGAATTTGGCCGTCTTAACAGGCTTGGCCTCTATCCATTTGGTGAATTTGTCCACCGTGACCAGTAGGTATTTTTTCTTGTGGGTTCCTCCTTTAAGGGGTCCAACCATGTCAAGCCCCCAGACCGCGAAGGGCCAGGTGATGGGTATAGTTTGGAGGGCGGTGGGTGGCATATGGCTTTGGTTAGCAAAGAGTTGGCAACCGACGCATCGTTGGACTAAGTCCTGAGCATCTGCCCGGGCTGTCGGCCAATAAAACCCTGTATGGAAGGCCTTGCTTACAAGGGCCTGGGCTGCGGCGTGGTGCCCACCGAGTCCGGCATGAATTTCAGCCAGAAGATTCCGCCCTTCCTCTTCGGAGATACACCTTTGAAGGACTCCGGTAGTGCTTTTCTTATAAAGCTCTCCTTCATGGACTTTATAGGCTTTAGATCACCGCATTATGCAGCGTGCCTCGTTTTGGTCCTCGGGAAGTTCCTGCCTAGTTAGGTAGGCTAGGAATGGTTCTGTCCACAGGGCAATGACTGCCATTATTACGTGGGCTGAGGATGTTACTTCGTTGGCATAGCCTCCCGTTGTGTCAGAATGTTCGGTGTCGGGCGATGCGGTTGGGTCCGGGTTGTTATTTCCGGATTCCCCTTCCCATAGTACGGATGGCTTGAATAGCCTTTCCAAGAAAATGTTGGGGGGGGGGACTGCATCGCGCTTTGCGCCGATGCGCGCCAAGACGTCTGCTGCCTGATTGTTTTCCCGGGCTATATGATGAAATTCGAGCCCCTCGAACCGAGCTGACATTTTTAGGACGGTGTTGCGATAAGCTGCCATTTTCGGATCCTTTGCATCAAAGTCTCAATTTATTTGGGATATCGCGAGGTTCGAATCCCCACACACCTCTAGGCATTGGATGCCCATGGAGACTGCCATCCAGAGACCATGTAGAAGGGCGTCGTATTTGGCTGCATTGTTGGAGTCCGTATACATTATCTGGAGTACGTATTGAACTGTATCTCTTGTTGGGGATGTCAGAACGACGCCAGCCCCCAGACCAGCTAACATTTTGGAGCCGTTGAAGTGCATCATCCAGTTGGAACATGTGCCGTACTCTTTAGGGAGTTCGGCTTCAGTCCATTCGGCGAGGAAGTAGGCCAAAACTTGCGACTTGATCGGTCGCCGTGGCTTATAGGTTATGTCGAACGGGAGGAGCTCAATGGCCCATTTGGCAATCCAGACCGTTACGTCGCGGTTGTTTATAATGTCGTTAAGGGGTACTTCAGAGGCTATTGTTATCAAACACTCTTGAAAGTAGTGTCGTAGCTTCCGGGATGCCATAAACACCGCGTACGCTATCTTTTGATAATGCGGGTACCGTGACTTGCATGGAGTGAGGATAGTGGACACGTAGTAAACTGGTTTTTGAAGGGGGAATTTGTGTCCGTCCGTTTCTTGTTCGACGACGAGCACTGCGCTTACAACTTGATAAGTTGCCGCAATGTATAATATCATTGGTTCGCCGATGTTGGGCGCGGCCAG
Source organism: Triticum aestivum (assembly GCF_018294505.1). Lineage (NCBI taxonomy): Eukaryota > Viridiplantae > Streptophyta > Magnoliopsida > Poales > Poaceae > Triticum > Triticum aestivum. Next base: position 112,073,369 of record NC_057795.1, read on the forward strand.
GACCGGGTTTGTTGCCAATGTGGCTTTTATTTCTTTGAGTCCGGCCGTGGCGGCATCCGTCCACTCAAAGTGTTCGGTGCGCCGGAGGAGGCGATAAAGGGGTAATGCCTTTTCTCCCAAGCGGGAGATAAAGCGGCTTAGAGCCGCCACGCATCCAGTCAATTTTTGTATTTGTTTGAGGTCCTTTGGAGTATCCAATTGTGATAGAGCTCGGATCTTGGCTGGGTTTGCTTCAATTCCTATACCGGATACAATGAAGCCGAAGTGCTTTCCGGCTGGTACGCTGAAAACGCATTTTTCCGGGTTGAGCTTGATGTCATATGTTCGGAGGTTATCGAATGTGAGCCTCAAGTCGTCTACTAGAGTTTCGACATGCTTGGTTTTGATGACCACGTCGTCTATGTATGCTTCTACTGTTTTGCTGATCTGGTTGGCCAGACATGTCTGAATCATGCGCTGATATGTTGCGCCGACGTTTTTGAGCCCGAAGGGCATTGTGTTGAAGCAGAATGTGCCGTACAGGGTGATGAATGCCGTTGCGGCTTGGTCTGGCTCTGCCATCTTAATTTGATGGTATCCCGAGTATGCGTCGAGGAAACAGAATGAATCGTGTCCTGCGTTAGTGTTGATAATTTGACCGATGCGGGGGAGGGGGAAGGGATCCTTTCGGCAAGCCTTGTTGAGGTCCTTGAAATCGACGCATAGGCGCCAGGATTTGTCCTTCTTTGGTACCATCACCAGGTTTGCTTGCCAGTCCGAATGTTTTATATCTCTGATGAATCCGGCCTCCAGTAGTTTGGCTAGATCCTCTCCCATGGCTTGTCTCTTAGGTTCGGATAAATGCCGAAGAGCCTGCTTGACAGGCTTGAATCCTTTCAGGATGTTTAGGCTGTGTTTGGCCAGCCTGCGTGGGATTCCTGGCATGTCTGAAGGGTGCCAGGCAAAAATGTCCCAATTTTCGCGTAGGAATTCTCGTAGTGCGGCATCTACATCAGGGTTCAAGTGTGCCCCGATGGAGGCCGTTTTTGTAGGGACCATTGGATGGACTTGGAATTTGACTATTTCGTCCGCCGGTTTAAAGGAGGTGGACTTGGATCTTTTATCGAGTATCATGTCGTCCCTGTTCACCATGGAGCGCAGTGCAGTTAGTTCCTCGGCCGCTAGGGCTTCGGATAGTGCCTCAAGGGCCAGTGCGGCTGTCTTATTTTCAGCGCGGAGTGCTATGTCCGGGTCACTAGCAAGAGTGATAATTCCGTTGGGTCCGGGAATTTTGAGTTTCATGTACCCGTAATGGGGTATAGCTTGAAAAATTGTGAATGCCTCTCGCCCTAATAGAGCGTGGTACCCACTGCTGAACGGGGCCACTTGAAATGTGACCTTCCTCGGACCTGTAATTATCCGGCGTGCCGAACACCACATCCAGTGTGATTTTTCCTATACAGCACGCTTCCCGACTGGGGATTATTCCTCTAAAGGTTGTGTTGCTTCGCTCAATGCGGCTCTAGTCTATTTCCATTTTTTGAAGGGTTTCCTCATAAATGAGCTTCAATCCGCTGCCACCGTCCATGAGTACCTTGGTAAGGTGAAAGCCGTCCACTATTGGACTGAGGACCAATGCGGCTGGTGCTCGGGCTGTTCGGAATTTAGGTTCATCACTGACGTTAAAGGTAATAGCCGTGTCACTCCATGGGTTTATTGTTGCTACTTGGTAGACTTCGGCAAGGCTGCAAAGTGTTCGTTTCCGCATATTATTTGATGCAAAAGTCTCGAAGACTGTTAATACCGTACTGGTATCCCTGGGCTGGTGCTCTGTGAATTCTGGAGTTAGAAGCTCCTCGCCACTCCTGGCCACTTGCCGGAGTATCCAACATGCTCTAAGGCTATGAGTTGGTGTGGTGCCCTCTGTACTATGAATTTTATAGGGTCCATTGAGCCATCCCTCCAGTACGGTTCCTTGCCCTATATAGGGTTTTTGCTTTTTGGTGTTTAACCCAGGTGCCTGGTGATAATGCACCCTTTTATTTCGGACCGTGGTTGTATTCAGGGCCGGGTTGTCCCAAAATTTTATTTCGGTTTTCCAGGCGCTTTCCATCACATAGTACTTTTATACTATGGATGCCAAGTCGGAGAAGCGTGTAATTTCACGGCAACTTATGGCGTTGAGGATTCCGTTGTCCGTGCAATTATTGCAGAAGAATGAAATTGCATCCTCCTCGCGGCAGTCCTTTATCCTATTCATAACTAGGAGGAATCTGGCCCAGTAATGGTGTACTGTTTCTGCGGGCTCTTGCCGAATTTGGGATAGATCCCTTATATTTGGGTGGGCGGGTGGAATCAAATCCGGAACCTCGCCCAATCTGAGACTTGGGGGCCAAGGAGTTTCCGAACTCGGAAGCTTGGGTTCTTGGATGTTGTCCAATGAATCTAGCCCGATGTCTGACTTTAGGTTCAGTGCTTGAGTGACGTCCTCCCCTCCACGGGTATCCGGCTTGGAGGGGTCGGGAATCCAGACATAACTAGTCCTTAAGATAGATGAAGACTTGCCGCATTGTTCCTCCACCACTGCGACGTGGTGGGTGACCTGGGGAGAGTTAATCTCTCTCGGATCGGGTTTAAACCCAATCTGATCGTAGTCAGTAGCGACTCCCAGGGTGGCGATGCGATCCAAGAGGTCTTTTACAGAAGAGAGCTCCATCAGATCTAACTGCTCGGTGAGTTCCGAGTTGACATGGAGATTGCTTTTGATGACCCGAGAAGTCATCGTCGGCGCGGCGGCCGAACAGGCGGTCATAAGAAAACCGCCTAGCCGGAGAGTTTGGCCGATAGCCAAAGCTCCTTTAGTGACAGCGTTGTCTTTAAAGACGGGATGAGGCATCCTTCCTAATGGCGATGACACATCGGAACTCTCAATGAAAGCACCAATGTCGGTGTCAAAACCGGCGGATCTCGGGTAGGGGGTCCCGAACTGTGCGTCTAGGTGGATGCTAACAGGAGACAAGGGACACGATGTTCTTACCCAGGTTTGGGCCCTCTTGATGGAGGTAAAACCCTACTCCTGCTTGATTAATATTGATGATATGGGTAGTACAAGAGTAGATCTACCACGAGATCAGAGAGGCTAAACTCTAGAAGCTAGCCTATGGTATGATTGTTGTTCGTCCTACGGACTAAAACCCTCCGGTTTATATAGACACCAGAGAGGGCTAGGGTGACACAGAGTTGGTTACAATGGGAGGAGATCTACATATCATATCGCCAAGCTTGCCTTCCACGCCAAGGAAAGTCCCATCCGGACACGGGACAAAGTCTTCAATCTTGTATCTTCATAGTCTTGGAGTCCGGCTAAAGGTCATAGTCCGACTATCCGGACACCCCCTAATCCGGGACTCCCTCAATTATCATTATAGAGAACACATAATGACTGTCGAAAGTATTGCAGTGAAGAAAATAGAACCAGTGGTGCTCGATGGAGACAAAGAGATTTGGTAGACCAGTTCACCCTTCTGCCAAAGGGCTGCGTCTGGTTGGAGGTGTTGTGACTTAACACGGAAGATAAACTCCGTTCACCCTATTCTTCTTCGACACAGAGTTGATCAGACTCAGGTTGATTTCACTCATGGTAGATCCTTGTCGGTGATCTCCAAACCTTCGGTCGACCTTCACAAACCATAATCACAAATGGTTGCTGAAGATCTGGCTCGGTGAAGACAACAACTCTTTAACACTTGAACCAAAACCTATTCGTCTAGAGAGTGCATAGCTCTCAAGAGTAATAGGTACCAGAACTCTCTCTCAGAAATTCTATGATACTAAACAACTGTCTAAGTTTGGGCTGTTGGATTTTTCTCGATGGATCTTAAAGTCAAATCACTCGGAGAGGTGTTGCTCAAATCAATCTTCTCAGAAATCATAAGCGAAGCAGCCACCAGACAGAGCCGGGGCTAGGTGGCTATTTATAGCCGCAACCTTCCCAGATGGGAAAATACCAAATTATACATCGGGATCGGCCAATGGCCGAATGACACGAGTCCAACGGTCGGATTTGAGCACAATGATAACATTGCTTGCAGAGCAAGTAATGCTAACTCCTCGATCTAAGAAAAATCTCTTGCAGCGAAGAAGATCACAGTCTCTTGCTGACAAGTATTTGCTCGGAACTGAAAGAGATTTCTCTCAGAACTTCTCATAGGTTTGGCTAAGCATCATAGCGGATCTAAGCATCGAGAAACTATACCCCTCTTAATAGTATGGAGGTCCTATGACTCAGAAGAATGAAAGAAGAATAACGAAATGAGTACTACATCTTCACTTTGTCTTCGACTTCCGTCACTGCAGTCAATTTCTTTGGACGACAGCACCAAATCAAAAGCTTTGCTTCAGCAGAAAACTTTCGAGGGGTCGATTTCTTCACATTAATCTTCTTGACTCTCTGACTTATCAAAACTAGCTCGTTCTTCTCTACAACGCAGATATACTTTGGTGAAGTTCCTTGAACTTAGCACCAGAGACAACATTCTATTCAGTTGTGTATGGAGTATTTCTCTCTGTATGCAGTAGCAAAAAAATCAGTCCTTGCCTGTTTCTATCAACAATATATTTTTTTCTAGAGTATGCAAAATGCGTACCTTAGCTTTATAGAAGAGAGAGAGAGAGAGAGAGAGAGAGAGAGAGAGAGAGAGTTAATTATAAGAGATAAGACCAATGTGCACAACGACACTTGGCTATCACAACACCCCTCCACTCCACACCAAGCTAGGCTACTACTCTATACCGTTTTGTTCTCCTCTTCCTCGCATCGCTGCCCAAAGCATGAACTCATGATGGATTATATCGGCTACTTCCCGTTCGGTGGCAATGGCAGTGTTGCAGAATACTCTGTCATTCCTATGCTTCCATATGTTCCAGTAGACGGACGTATAGCGAGCATCAAATCCTTTGCACCCCCTTGTCGATGCGCTTCCTTGAAGCCACCCACCAGTCTCCAAAGGTATCTTTAGTGGTCGGCATGAGATGAAGATTGCCCAATCTCTTGAAGCATAGAAACCATACCCTTCTTGCATACACACATTGCATGAGCATATGTTCCACCGTGTCTTCCTCCTGCTCACACAGAAAGCAAGGAGAGTTTTGCTCTTGCAATTCGTGTATGTGCCTTCGGTTGGATGTCCATATCCTGTGTTGTAAAGCAAGCCACATGAAGCTTTTTCCTGTGAGGGGAGCCCAACATCACAAAACCGCCGAAGCACGTTGGAACCAGATGCCTCCTTGACACATCATCTTGTATGCAGATTTTGTAGAATATATGTCACTTGCCTCCCATTGCCAGATCGGTGTATCCTCTGTGTCAGGTATAAGCTCCATTTGTACCATCATATCCCACATTACAATGAACTGAAGTAACTCCTCAGTTGTCGTCTCTCCCATGATATCCTGAGTCTTTGCATGGAGAATTAGAGCTTCGTTGACCGTCCTCCTATTCACGACTTGTTTCCTAACCTTGCTGACTAGCAATGGTGCAATCTCTCTGACGCTCGATCCGTTGACCCAACGATCCCTCCAAAACAACACTTGCGCTCCATTTCCAACTTCCCACTTAACCAAGCAACCAAAAGTTGATGACACATGCTTGTCTACATTGAAATGCAACCCTTGCCAAGGTTGCTTGATGTTAGTCTACTTCAGCCATTCCCACGTTAATCTTAAAGCAAGCCTCTGTTTGTAAAGATCCATGACTTCTTGGCCTCCCAGGTCTTTTGGTTGGCACACCCTCTTCCACACCACCGCGCATTTTCCTCCCTAGATCTCCTTTGTCCCAGCCCAGAAGAACGCGCGATAACCCCTGTCAACCCTCTCTAGGGCCTACTTTGGAGCATCTGCCACGATCAAGTGATATGTGGGCTGCATGCGCACGACCTGGTTGACATGGATTAAGTGACCCAGCCTACTAACAAGGCCTTGCTGCCATCCTGGAATTAGTTTTAGCACGTTGTCCACAATGGGTTGCCAATCCGATCTTGTTAGTTGCTTAATACGTAGTTTCAGCCCCAGGAACTTAATGGGGAACTGCTCCATCTTCCACGGTGGCGCGTGTCCTACCAGCTCTTCAACGGCCTCGTCCGATCTGATCAGAATTTACCGATGATTTGGCAAAGTTAACCCTGAGACCCGAGGCCTCCCCAAAGATTCCGAGTTCTTCCTGGACAAACCAGAGGTCCGATCTCCATGGCCTTATGAACATGACAACGTCATCTATGTACAGCGAGATTCTCTGCATCGGCGTGCATCCTGGCATCTTGCTAACAACATTCATCTCTTGGGCTATGATCACCAAGGCTATGAGGTCATCCATCGCTATCACAAAGATAAGGGGGATATTGAGTCTCCCTGTCTTAGCCCGCAAGCATGCATGAACTTCCTACCCGCACAATCGTTGACAACCACACCCGAGCTTGCTTTCATTAGCAGGGTGGATATCCATGATCTCCAGGTGCTAGAGAAGCCCTTTGCCCACAACACTTCAAAAAGGAATGACCAAGATAAGGAGTCTATGGCGCGTGAGATATCCAACTTGAGAATCACTCCCTTCGTTCTCCTTTTGTGAAATTTCCTCACCAATTGCCTCACAAGCAGGAAGTTGTCATGAATGTTCCTTCCCCTAATGAACACAGATTGATTCACATGAACCAACTCACCCATGCGCGGTCAGAGTCGAGATGCTAGCAGTTTGGAAGCCATCTTCAATATGCTACGCACCAGGCAAATCGGCCTGAAATCATTGATCTAGCAGGCCTCCGGCTTTTTAGGAATCAACATGATCAACGCCTGGTTAAGCCTTCCAAAACCACGCCCATTGTTGAGGAATATCTTGTGCATGGCCGCAATGACATCCACCTTGACTATCACCCAAGCTTTCTGGAAGAAGATTATAATGAAACCGTTCGGCCCTGGTGCGCAATCCGAGGGCATTTCCTTCACCACTTTCCATATCTCCTCTTCCTAGAACACCAGATCTTGGTCAGCCAAGTCAATTGGTTTGATGCCCAAGTACTCCAGTGTAACGCCCCGGATTCGATGCGCCAGGTGTCCGCCAGTTACTCGTCGTTGTTGCCATGTCATTTGATTGCGTGTTGCATTTTGCCATGTCATCATGTGCATCTCATTTTGCATATGTGTTCGTCTCATGCATCCAAACATTTTCGCCGTTGTCAGTTTTGCAAACGGCACTCCTATGTCACCCGACGCCCCCTTTTGCCTCGTTTCATGTGCGGGTGTTAAACCTTCTCGGAATGGCCTGAGGTTTGCCAAGCGGCCTTGGTGTACCACTGGTAGACCGCCTGTCAAGTTTTGTGCCATTTGGAGGTCGTTTGATGCTCCAACGGTTAACCGGGTAACCGTAAAAGCCTCTTTTATCTTGCAGCCCAACACCTCTCCAAAGTGGCCCAAAACCCATCCAAACCCCCTCCATTCTCTCGGTCGTTCGATCACTACCGCGTGGCCGAAAACCGCTCCTCATTTGGACTTTCCTAACTTCCTCTAGCTATAAAAACGTCCTCCCCGTCCATTTTCGCGGATGGAACCACCCCTAACCCTAGCCCCCTTCTTCCTCCGCGCGCCGGACACGTCCGCCCGTCACCTCGGCCAATCCTGCCTCGCCACGTGGTGCGCCACCGCCGCCCTCCGTGCTGGCCCGCGCGGCCTGTCCCCGGCCCCCGCGGCCCGAGCCGGCCCGCGCCGCCCAGCCGCCTCGGATCCTCGTC
>NC_057795.1:112081449-112106267 GCF_018294505.1 Triticum aestivum
GCCTCCCGGCCGCCGCGCCGCGCGCGTCCTTCGGCCCCTCCCTCCGGCCTCCTCTGCCGGGATCCGGCCACCGCCGCCCGGATCCACCCCTCCCCTCGTCTCCCGCGCCGTCCCGTTATCCCGCCAAGCTCGCCGGCGTGCAGCTCCGGCGATCCTTGGGAACCGCTCCCCGATCCAGATCTAAGAAGACGAAGGTTGACTTCGAAATTCCTCTAAATCCCCGAATTATTTGCATTTTGGTCCCCTGTTCATTGCATCATAACTTGTTGCATACTTCTCTGTTTCGTGCGTGTAATATATCAAAATGTTCGCTGTGAGATGCTCTACATTTCATTCCGTTGTGCCATGTTCATTTGAGTTCATCTTGATGCCTGAAGCATCATTGCAAGAGTGCTATATGATGCTAACGGCTGACTGTTAACAAAACTTGATGAATTGTTATTTTTGTGGCATTTGATGTGTGCATCCTATGAGCATGAGCTATACATGTGTTTTGAACTATGCCATGCCATCTTTACAGGGGTGCCATCCATGTATTTTTGTGAGTTTTGTAGTGAGTGCATCGTGCTGGTTAAGTAGGGTACTTGCTGTTGCTGTTTTGCTAGGCTGATTCTGTTACATTTTGCTGCCCTGCAAACCTGCTGCTACAAGTCATTCTATGCCTAATCCGGAGATGTTCACTAAGGATGTTTTGTTATAAATGTCATGCTCTATCCTTCCATGCCCCTGGTTGCATTTATAGCCTGCTTTAGATTGTTGAAATCTTGCTCTCAAATTGCTAACTAATGTTGCTGTCAGCCTGTCAACTTTAAGTTCAGTTTTGCCATGTGTTTTGGGAGTGATCCATGCACCCTATGAACTTCCTCTTGCCATTCTTAGCTTCATAAACATGTCTTCTTACTGTTTATTGCCTTTTCATGCCATGTATTGCTCTGTGGTGAGTGGTACAAGCTCACCAACATGCCTACTTATCGTTGTTCCTGCCATGCTTGAATCTGTCATATCATTTGCCATGTTTACATGGGTGCCATCATATCTTCTGATCCTTTTTGGCTCATGGTCAGTAAAGGACTTTTGTTCTATGCAATTATTAGATTCATTACATGCCTTTTTGTTCCATGTTAAGTTCCTGTAACATGTTTTTTGATAGCTCTAAACATTGCAACCTGATGTTATTTCTGCTAAGCCTGTAAACTGTTATTATTTGCAATCTTGCCATGTCTTTTTGAGCATAATCTATTGATTTCTGTAGATATCTAAGTGTTCATGTTTTGTTATGCTTTACCTGTACATCGTGTCCATGTCTTTAGTTTTTATGGTGAGGTGCTGTAGCATGTTGTTTTGATGCTTGCAATATGCCTAGTTGCTGTTTTGGACAGCTTGTCCTTTAAACTTGTATAGAGTGTATGTGTTGAACCATTGCTCCGTTTTCAGTGTGCTCTATATGAAACTTGCTTAGAATTGCATGTAGTTTCATATTATCATGTTGAATCCTTGTTTTGAGGTGTTTGCTTGATGTTTGTATGCATTTTGAATCAATGCCATGTTTGACTTGTTTTGCCCATATCTTCTAGGCCGTAGCTCCGAACTAAATGAACCTTATATGTAACTTGACTAGAATCTCGTGTAGATCATCTTGGTGCATCTTAATTTGCTGTTTAACAACTTGAACATAAAGTTTATTCAGATATGGACCAATTTCGAAATTTGCATATGAGGACTTACCGGAATTGTTATATGTTGTTTCCGGCCTCATTTAAACTTGCCTTGATGTGTTGTTCTTGTTTGCATCATCTCTTGCCATGAGTAGCTTCATGTAGCTTTGTCTTGCATCATGCTTGTTGTGCATCATGTCTTGTCTATGTGAGGTGTGTTCACGATGTTGTGTGCTTCTTCTCGATAGTTCCCGTTTGGTTGCGCTCGTGAGGATTCGTTCGTCTACGCTTGGTTCATCGTCGTGGTTTCATCTTCTTCATGGACTCATTCTTCTTCCTTGCGGGATTTCAGGCAAGATGACCACTACCCTGGATCTCACTACTATCATTTCTATGCTAGTTGCTTCGTTCTATCGCTATGTTGCGCTACCTATCACCTGTTTATCAAGCCTCCCAAATTGCCATGTCAGCCTCTAACCTTTTCACCCTTCCTAGCAAACCGTTGTTTGGCTATGTTACCGCTTTTTCTCAGCCCCTCTTATAGCATTGTTAGTTGCAGGTGAAGTTGAAGATTGCTCCATGGTGGACAGGATTATGTTGGGATATCACAATATCTCTTATTTAATTAATGCATCTATATACTTGGTAAAGGGTGGACGACTCGGCCTTATGCCTGGTGTTTTGTTCCACTCTTGCCGCCCTAGTTTCCGTCATACCAGTGTTATGTTCCCAGATTTTGCGTTCCTTACGCGGTTGGGTGATTTATGGGACCCCCTTGACAGTTCGCTTTGAATAAAACTCCTCCAGCCAGGCCCAACCTTGGTTTTACCATTTGCCTCACCACCACCTATACCCTTCCCTTGGGTCGGCCAACCCGAGGGTCATCATTATTTTAGCCCCCCCGGGCCAATGCTTGTCTAAGTGTTGGTCCGAACCGAGTAGACTGCAGGCCCCCTCGGGGAAACTCGAGGTCTGGTTTTACTCGTAGGATGTCTCATCCGGTGTTGCCTTGAGAACGAGATATGTGCAGATCCTATCGGGATTGTCGGCGCATCGGGCGGCTTTGCTGGTCTTGTTTTACCATTGTCGAAATGTCTTGTAAACCGGGATTCCGAGTCTGATCGGGTCTTCCTTGGAGAAGGTATATCCTTCGTTGATCGTGAGAGCTTATTATGGGCTAAGTTGGGACACCCCTGCAGGGTTCAAACTTTGGAAAGCCGTGCCCGCGGTTATGTGGCAGATGGGAATTTGTTAATGTCCGGTTGGAGATAACTTGGCACCTGATTCGAATTCAAACGCATCAACCACGTGTGTAGCCGTGATGGTCTCTTTTCGGTAGAGTCCGGGAAGTGAACACGGTTTTGGGTTATGATTGACGTAAGTAGGAGTTCAGGATCACTTCTTGATCATTGCTAGCTTCACGACCGTTCCGTTTGCTTCTCTCGTCGCTCTCAACTGCGTATGTTAGCCACCATATATGCTTAGTCGCTGCTTCAACCCCACCACTTTACCCCTTCCTTACCCTTTAAGCTTTGCTAGTCTTGATACCCATGGTAATGGGATCGCTGAGTCCTCGTGGCTCACAGATTACTACAACAACAGTTGCAGGTACATGTATTGCGATGATCATGATGCGAGAGCGATGTTTGCTTGTGTTGGAGTTCTTCTTCTGCTTATTCTTCGATCAGGGGATATGTTCCAGGTCGGCAGCCTGGGCTAGCAGGGTGGATGTCGTTTGAGTTTCTATTTGTGTTTCATCCGTAGTCGGATGATGCTATTATTTATTGTGATGTTGTATTCGCGTGGCATTCTATGCCTCTTGTATGTATCCCCATCTATTATGTAATGTTGATGTAATGATATCCACCTTGCAAAAGCGTTTCAATATGCGGTTCTATCATTGGTGGGACCTTCGAGTCTCTTTAGGATAGTATCGCATATTGGGCGTGACATCCAGGTCCAACGTATGTTCGCGAGGTGCACAAGTCCCAAGTAGCTCAATGTAGGCTTCAAAGAATGCCTCCTCCTTTCTAGCTTGGTCCGTGATAGTACATCCTACAACAGAGATCTTGGGGATGAAGTTCTTTGCTCTCCTGCCACTGGCAACCAAGTGAAAGAGCTTGGTATTGGCATCTCCCTCCTGCAGCCATCTGAGGCGCGGCCGCTGAATCGCAATAGTTCTTTCCTGGGATGCCAGGCCCAAAACTAAGAGTTTCAGGGATCCACATAGCCAGCTTTTGCCCTATGAAAGGACTCGCGCCTACTGTGCGCAATCCAGACGGAGAATCACTATATTTGCAATAGCATTCTGGATTTCTAACTTTACGCTGCACCCACGCTGTTAGATGCTTCACATAGTTCCTCAACAGCACATCAAGCCGAACGAACGGTTCCGATATGCCCTCATCACATGTCCAGCCTTCTTGAACCGCATCCATGAACCCGTCCAGTTTCACCTAGAATAGCTTGAATCTGAATTGTTTCCTAGCTAGGTTGCAGTTGATCCTCCATGATAGAAAAAGGGGGCAGTGATCCGAGATATTGCTAGAGAGGGCCTGAAGAAAACACTCTGGGTATGCGAGCTCCCAATCAACAGACAGCAGATCTCGGTAGATCTCAGTCATGGTGGGATTCTCTCTGTTGTTACTCCACATGGACCTTCTGCCATGTAGAAACAGTTCCTTAAAAGCATTGTCGTCTACAAACCTTTTGAACCTACCTGATGAGGATACAGACCTGGGGTAGGATCGGCCTGACATATACGTCCTACCCTAGAAGATAAAAGGTCCAAGAGACAACAGAAGGCCACCAGTCGGAGACGTCGAGTGCAATCCACTCGACGGACGTGTCACTCGGAGGTCTTCCTCCCTACCGTCACTCGACCATGTAGAGAACCACTCGACCTATTGAAGACCAGGAGCCACTCGGCGTGGTAATGGACAGACGTTCCTTCCATAGTCTTTAAGGTCATTAACAACACTTAAGGCCGACGTTACCAGTAAGGCCCCCACTTTATGTACATTAAGTCCCTTGTAATGGAGGATGGCTGGGTCCTGGCGCACTCTATATAAGCCACCCCCCTCCTCTAGCACAAGGGTTCGCACCCCCTGTAATATCACACACATAATCCAATCGACCGCCTCCGGGCACCGAGACGTAGGGCTGTTACTTCTACTGAGAAGGGCATGAACTCGTAAACCTCTTGTGTACACCTTCACCATAGCTAAGATCTTGCCTCTCCATACCGACCCCCCTTTCTACTATCAGTCTTAGGACCACGATAGTTGGCGCCCACCATGGGGCAGGTGTCTTGGCGACTTGTTGGTGAAGTTGCAAGTTTTACCGATCGTCATCATCATGGTTTCCAGCGGCGGATTGGCTGAGGGCCGCGAGATCCGTCTCGGCGCGCTCGTTTTCGTCGCCGACAACTCCGCGTGGCTTCAAGAAGCCCCCCAGGACATTGAGGCACTCCCCGTCCGAGGGGCGACGCTCTTTCGCGCGTGCGTTCACGGCGTTCTCCTCCGGCAGCGGTCGACTCAGTATTAGTCAGCTCCGGTGGTGTTTTCACTCCCCGCTGTTCGCCGCCACAAGCGGTTCGGCCGATCGCAGCTTCAGTGGTTGGTGAAGCACGTGGTGGCTCGGCGTTCGACCACCCATCAAGTCGCGGCAATCGAGCCCGATGAAACTCTCCACGGCCTGTTCGATCTGTCGACTGGCTCCGCGGAGACCGCATCCGAGTGCGATAGCAGCGACCCTGCGGCTGAAGTCTTGATGGTCGACGGGCCTCACAACCCGCCTGGTTTCCGCCTTGAGGACAGCGGAGACGGGGACGACGATCTGTCACGCGTCCACGAGGAATACCGACCCGAACCGCTCTCTTCGCAGCAGAGGGAAGAACTCGTTGCTTCAACATGGATGCACTCCACACACCCATCATTGGAGAAACCCCCGAGGCCTGGGCCTTGGAGGAGGTGCGCCTAGCCAATTTGGCTGAGCGCACTTGACTAGATAACCTTCAACGTGCTCTCGACGAGCACGCTCAGGAGCGGATCCATGAGTCCAGTCGACGACAGCTTTTTCCGCCTCCACCTAAGGTATACTGTACTCCAATTCAGAACCTCACAACTGCGGCCCCAATAGCAGAGTCGATCCAACCTTCCCAGTCAGAGGCTGGCAGAGGGTTGATGCAAATCCGGGACTTGCTCTGGGCAGTAGGAGAGCAAAACACAGCAGTATCTCAGTCGGGGAATAGTATTCACAGCAGATCCGTTTTAGCGGACACAGTTCAGTCGGCTCACAGCCCAAGATCGCCCCCGCAGCGTGAGGGCCGTGGACAGTATGATCATCCACTCGACCGCGACAATCATCGTCAGGGACCCATGCCTCCTCCGAGGAGTGTGTCATATGTACCTCGGCAGAATGATGACAGGCGCCATCACAGCGGCGAGTGCAGAGCCTCAGTCGACCCAAGAGAACCAGGCTTCGACGCGAGATCCATCCTCGTTCAAGGCCTGGTCGACCGGAACAGAGCGCACAGAGAAGACCCTGGCAGAGATCGTCCAAGTGGCAGTAGAATGCATGTCTCTGGTCCGGAGTGTTTTAGCAGAGCCATCAGGGCAGCGGTGATTCCCCCCAACTTCAGGTTGGCGACCGGAGTCAGTAAGTTCACTCGAGAGTCCAAGCCTGAAACTTGGCTTGAGGGTTACCGAGTGGCTATGCAGATTGGTGGTGGAAACGATGAAGTAGCAATGAAACATCTCCCTCTGATGTTGGAAGGGTCAGCCCGATCGTGGTTGACTCAGTTAACTCCAAGCAGCATATACAGTTGGGAAGAGCTGGCTCGAGTGTTCGTGAGAACCTTCGAAGGCACGTGCAAATGACCAGCGGGATTGGCCGAGTTACAACATTGTGTGCAGAAGCCGAGTGAGACCTTGAGAGATTTCATTCAGAGGTGGTCCACTTTGCATCACACTGTTGAAAATGTATCAGAGCATCAAGTAGTGTGTGCCTTCAAGGAGGGCATCAAATACTAAGAGTTAGTCCTGAAGTTCGGTCGGACTGGTGATATGACTCTGACTCGGATGACGGAAATAGCCACCCGGTACGCTAACAGAGAAAAAGAGGATCGACTCTGTAGCGGAAAGAGTAAGCCAGTCGGCCAAGAGATCGGCGGAGGTAATTCCAATCGGAAACAGAAGCGTAAGGCCGAGCCCGCAGTGCCCGGTGAGATTGCAGCGGTGGACCAAGGAATGTTTAAGGGAAAACCTAAGGGGCCCTGGTCCCCTAAGAAATTGAAAGATCAGGCTGGAAATGATGTGTTGGATGTACCGTGTCACATCCACACGGAGAAGGACAAAGAGGGGAATCTGATTTACCCTAAACATACCACTCAACAGTGTCGACTCCTGATCCAGTAGTTCCGAGGAGATCAACCCAGTGAAAAAGGAAAGGAGTCGGACAGAGACGAAGATGAAGGAGAACACGACGGTTATCCCAAAGTCAATTCAACCCTGATGATTTTCGCTGATGTTGAGAGCAAGAGTCGATTGAAGGTCATCAACAGAGAAATGAACATGGCCGCTCCGGCGGCGACGACCACATACTTAAAATGGTCTCAGACAGCCATCACATTCGACCAGTCTGACCATCCTGCTCGTGTAGCCACCCCCGGGAGGCAAGCACTGGTGGTCGACCCCGTGGTTGGAGGCACTAGACTGACTAAAGTACTGATGGATGGTCGTAGTGGTCTGAACATCCTTTAGACTGAAACCTTGAAGGGGATGGGCATTCCGATGTCCAAACTTAGCGAGAGTAACATGAGTTTCATGGTGTTATTCCTGGAAAGAAAGCCGAGTCACTCGGCCAGATCGCCCTTGACGTGGTTTTCGGTGATTCCAAGCATTTCTGTAAGGAGAAGTTGACATTTGAAGTTGTGGATTTCCAGAGTGCTTATCATGCCATTCTCGGTAGGCCGGTTTACACACGTTTTATGGCTCGACCATGTTATGTGTATCTCAAGATGAAGATGCCTGGCCCCAAAGGTGTGATCACAGTTACTGGCAATCGACAGAAGGTAGAGGACTGTTTCCAAAAAGGTTCCAAAATTGCCGATGCGCAGATGGCAGCAGTTGAACTCCAAGAGTATCAGAAGAATGCAGATCCAAGTGATTTGCTCCAAGCCAAGAAGCCTGCTACAAATTCTGCATTTTAGTCGACTGGTGAAAAAAAGCCGATTCATATTCACCCAACCGATCCCAATGCCGCACCGACTCATATATCAACAACACTCGATAGAAAATAGGAAGAAGCGCTCATCCAGTTCCTCCGTGAGAACTGGGACATCTTTGCATGGAAACCCTCTGACATGCCAGGTGGACCCAGGGGACTGGCTGAGTACCGTTTGCGTGTCGACCCCAAGGTGAAACCCGTCAAAGAGCACCTTCGACAGTCCGACGCATAGAAGAGGAAAGCAATTGGCAAAGAAGTGGCTCGACTGCTAGTAGCAGAGTTCATCTGTGAGATCTACCACTCCGAGCGGCTGGCCAATGTAGTCATGGTCCCTAAGAAGGATGATTCACTCCGTATGTGCATTGATTTCAAGCATATTAATCGTGCCTGCCCGAAAGATCACTTCCCTCTCCCTTGCATCGATCAGATTGTTGACTCGACTGTTGGGTGTGAGCGCTTGTCTTTCTTAGATGCATATTCGGGGTATCATCAGATCCGATTATATGGTCCCGAGGAAATAAAAACAGCCTTCATCACCCCATTCGGGTGCTTTTGTTATGTCACCATGCCATTCGGTCTTAAAAATGCCTGAGCCACATTCATGAGAATGATTCAGAAATGCCTGCTCACTCAAATCAGTCGGAATGTGGAAGCATACATGGATGACATTGTGGTCAAGTCCCGCTAAGGTTCCGACCTATTGACTGACCTCGCAGAAACCTTTGCCAACCTAAGAAGATACGATATCAAGCTTAATCCTCAAAATGTACATTCAGAGTTCCAGGCGGAAAGTTACTCGGTTTTCTCATTTCCAAACGAGGGATTGACGCCAATCCAGAAAAAGTTGATACCATCCTCCGAATGAAGCGCCCTGTTCCAGTGCATGACGTTCAGAAGCTGACTGGTTGTTTGGTCGCCTTGAGTCGATTCATTTCTCATCCCGGTGAAAAGGCCTTGCCTCTTTACTGACTGATGAAGAAATCTTATAAGTTCTAGTGGACTGAGGAAGCTGATGCAGTGTTTGCAGAGCTAAAAACCCTGTTGTCCACCCAGCCGGTGCTCGCTGCACCAATCAGCAAAGAGCCTTTACTGATTTACATTACAACCACTGGACAAGTTGTCAGTACAGTACTCACAGTCGAGTGGGTAGAGGAAGGAAAAGCTTACAAGGTTCAACGCCCAGTTTACTATCTCTCTGAAGTTTTGACTCCATCCAAGCAACGATATCCACATTATCAGAAGCTTGTCTATGGAATATACATGACCATGAAGAAGGTTGCTCATTATTTCTTTGATCACTCCATTACAGTCGTCAGCGACGCACCACTATCTGAAATCCTGAATAACAGAGATGCAACTGGTCGAGTGGCTAAATGGGTGATTGAACTCCTTCCTTTGGATATCAAGTTTGAGGCAAAGAAGGCCATCAAGTCCTAGGAGATCACAGATTTCCTTGCCGAGTGGATTGAACAGCAATTGCCGACTCTAGTTCACTCGAAGCATTGGACTATGTTCTTTGATGGCTCCAAGATGCTGAATGGTTCAGGTGCCGGAGTAGTACTGGTATCCCCCCGTGGAGACAGGCTTAGCTATGTTCTCCAGATCCACTTTGATTCCTCCAACAACGAAGCCGAATATGAAGCACTTTTATACGGGTTGCGTATGGCCATTTCAAAGCGTCCGTTGCCTTATGGTCTACGACGACTCGGATTTGGTGGTTAATCAAGTGATGAAGGAATGGGATGTCAGGAGCCCGGCCATGACTGGTTATTGCAACGCAGTAAGGAAGCTGGAAAAGAAGTTTGAAGGGTTGGAACTTCACCATGTACCCTGACTGAAAAATCAAGCTGCAGATGAGTTGACAAAGATAGGTTAAAAAAGAGAGGCCATTCCCCGTAATGTGTTTTTGGAACATATTCATTCACATTCAGTTCAAGAGGATCCTTTCACTGAAGGGTCACCACAGCCCAAGAGCGCCACAGATCCGACTGAAGTCGAAGTCCCAGCCGTGGTCGACTTTGTCATGGAGGTTTTGGTCATCACCCCCGAGTGGACAGTGCCATACATTGCATACATTCTTAGGAAAGAACTTCTAGAGCATGAAGAAGAGGCTCGTCAGATCGTCCGACAGTCTAATGCCTTTACCGTGATGAGATGTCAGTTGTTCAAAGAAAGTGTAACTGGGGTCTGCCAGAAGTGCATCACGCTAGAAGAAGGCCGACTGATCCTCAATGATATTCACTCGGGGACCTGTGGTCACCATGCATCCTCTCGGACCATTGTGGCCAAAGCATACCGAGCCGGATTTTACTGGCCACATGCCAATGAGATGGCAAAGGAGATAGTGGACAAGTGTGAAGGCTGCCAGTTTTACTTCAACATGTCCCATAAACCTGCATCAGCTTTGGATACTATTCCACTCATCTGGCCTTTTGCTGTTTGGGGATTAGACATGGTTGGACCTTTGAGGACCGACATGAACGGATTTACCCATGTGCTAGTGGTAGTCGACAAGTTTACCAAGTGGATTGAAGCCAAGCCCATTAAAAACCTCAAAGCAAGTACTGCTGTGAGTTTCATCAGAGAATTGATATTCAGATATGGTGTGCCGCACAACATCATCACGGACAATGGATCGAACTTCGACTCTGATGAATTCAGAGCCTTTTGTGCTTCCCAAGGTACGAGGGTCGATTACACTTCGGTCACCCATCCTTAGTCGAATAGGCAGGCTGAGCGAGCGAATGGGTTGATTCTCAAAGGACTGAAACCCCGGTTGATGCGTGACGTCAAGCATGTAGTAGGAGCTTGGGTTGATGATCTCCCATAAGTGCTTTGGGGACTGAGGACAACTCCCAATCGGTTGACTGGACGGATTCCATTCTTCTTAGTCTACGGAGCCAAAGCCGTACTCCCGAGTGATTTGCTCCACAACGCACCCTGAGTCAAACTCTTCTTAGAAGAGGAAGCAGAGCAAGCTCGGCAAGACGCAGTCGACCTCTATTGGGGATATAACTGTTTGGGTAAGCCGCTCAGGAGGGGCCGGGTTACGCAAAGAGGACTCAACAGAGAGAAGCCCAAGACAAAGTATGAAGATGGCGGTTCATAGAGAGTTTAAGGCCCGCAGGCGACTTGAGGCCCGTTGTAGTAACCCGCTGTAATAATATTACTTGTATCATAAGGTAGACTTAATTAGTCACCGAGCTGGACATTGTTTATGAGCCGACCGGGACTCTGTAAGCCATAGGGCGTCGACCCGTGTATATAAGGGGACGACCCGCTGGCGGCTTAGAGGAGAGACAACTCATCGAGAGCCAGGCATAGCGTATCTCGCTCCCTGGTCATCAAAACATCAATACCAACCCAACTACACGTAGGCCTTACCTTCACCGTAAGGGGCCGAACTAGTATAAACCCTCTCGTGTCCTTTGTCCCGTTTAACCCCTTCAAGCTTCCTAGTTCCGATGGCTCCACAACTAAGTCCTTTCACGAGGACATCTGACGTGACAATTCCACGACAGTTGGCGC
Organism: Triticum aestivum; assembly: GCF_018294505.1. Classification (NCBI taxonomy): domain Eukaryota; kingdom Viridiplantae; phylum Streptophyta; class Magnoliopsida; order Poales; family Poaceae; genus Triticum; species Triticum aestivum. The sequence continues at coordinate 112,092,861 of NC_057795.1, forward strand.
CCACCGTGGGGCCAGTGCACGGTGGATTTGAGTTCTTGAAGGGCAACTTCGAAGGGCTCAAGGGATACATAGTGGGCCGGATGACCAAGAGTCGTCGCGACAAGATCTACATCAACGACGAAGGCTGGGGCCCCGACGCCGGCTCAATTGAGTACGGGTACCGGGTCCCCTTCGGAGGGATCCACGTCTTCATCGGCCGGATCGGTGAGCCGGACAACTGCACCGACCTTGTCGAGACGGCTCAGCATGCGAAACCCGCCCGAGTTCAATCCGGCATGAAGCATGTTTTTGTGGGCTGCGTCCACGGAAAAGAGCTTTCTGAAGTCCCTGAAGATGGCAGTGAGACGGCCGTCCCCTCTGACGGTGATTCGTCCACCGATTCAACAGATTCTTTGTATCAAGTTCAAGATGGTGCGCTCGGGGGCTGTTCCGATGGCCTTAGTATTCCGGACCTCTGTGAGCCGCCAAATTGGGTAGGAGTCTTTATGGCTGGGACTCAACCCGGACAAAACTCTATAGCCGTGGCCGCAATTACTTCCGGGTTAGGAGCAGCTGGGGCAGGAGGCCCTGTGCGTCCGCCGGCTCAAGTGCTGATAGACCTCATGGACAAGCTTATGACCCTGTTAACCGCCACGGTTATTCTTGCAAACAAAGATGAGCATGACGCGGAGGTAGCACAGGTACGCGAGGAGATAGCTCATGCTAAGGAGGCCTTAGCAGCTGAGGATACTAGGCTAGCTACGGAGCGGGCGGCTCTCGACGCCTGGGCACAGCGGTTGCAGTCAGAGGCTTATCAGCTCACAATGAGTTTAAACACATCCAATGAAGTAATGAGGAGGAGACACCAGAAGGCCCAATCCCGGTTGCCTCTGAATTACGATCCTAGGGTTCTTTTTGCCACACCAGGGGCCGGCCCAAGTAACCCACCCAATGCCAGTCAGTTTATGACACCCGGAGCGGGAGGACCGGCTCAGCGTCAGGAGATGCCACCTCCTCATATGAGCATGGCACTGCCGCGTTATGTACCAATACCGGAGGGTCACTTTTCCAACCCCATGGAGAATTTAATCGCAGCATCAACGCGTTTAGCAGCTCTTCCGGTGGACGGTGATGATCCAACAGCAGTGGAGACCCGGAGGATCAGGGAACTTGTCCAGACGACCCTGGCTCAGCAGGAGACCTATTCTTACAGCCGGGATAGGATTCATTCAACCCCTCCGCCTTGGTTAGTGCCGCCTCGTCAGAATTGGAGCCCGTGTTACAACAGGCACATGGAGTCCGAAGCTTTATCAAGCAACGCCCAACGCCGTAACCAACATGGGGGCTATAACCCGGTGCAAGATCGGGAGAACGAGCGGGCGGCTCAATAGGCGGCTCAGCTGACGGCTCATCAGGACATCCCGGAGTACCCAACGACTTCTATTGAGTGTGGAGTAGCCACCAGAACCGGTGGAGTTCCTTGTTTGATACCGGCTTTGCGCAATGTGCGCCTGCCTAAGGACTTCAAGGGACCTCGAAAGATGCCGAATTACACGGCCGACTTACAACCCAGAGCATGGATTGAGAGCTATGAGATGTCCATGGAGCTGTTGGAGGTTAGCGACGCGGCAATGGCTAAATAGTTCACCATGATGGTAGATGGAACGGCCCGGTCCTGGCTAAAAGGTTTACCACCCAATTCCATTGGTTCGTGGGAGGAGTTAAAGGCCTGGTTCATCTAGAACTTCAAAGACACCTGTAAGCAGTCCATGTCAATCGTGGACTTGACAAGTTGTAAGCAGGGGGAAGGTGAGTCCACCACCCATTGGGTACGCCGGGTCAAGGAGATAATTCATTCATCTGATAAGATGGATGCCGGCTCTGCAGTCCTCATGTTGGAGAAAAATTGCAACTTTGAGCCGCTGAGGCAGAAATTGGGACGCCTAAAGCGTGACTGCACCGATATGGGAACGCTGATGGCGGCTTTAGTCAAATACGCCAATTTTGATAATACCAAGGACCCTGCGTCTAACGATAAGAAAACAGGGAAGGGTAAAAGGAACGGTAATGGAAAAGGTCAACAGCATAACCCGGGGAATCAAGCCGGCAATAAGCGTAAGGCGGACGGTAGTCCAGAGCTTGTGGCTAACGCTAGTACACAGGGTAACAATCAGAGACGCAAGGGTAATTGGCCTCGAACCGGCGGGTCAGGTCCATCTCTTGAGTAGCTACTCAACGAGCCCTGTCCGAAACACGGCACCCGGGAGCACCCCGCTACTCACCTGTGGAAAGATTGTGCGATCATGAAGGCGTTTAAAAATTCCAATATCTTCGATGGTGGTCATGGACCTGGTGGCGGTTCAGGGGCCGGCGGCTTTCATGGCCTGGGTGGCGGTTCAAATTCTGGTTTTCAGGGACAACCGGGTGGAAATAATCAACAGCAAGCTGGTCAGGGAGGACAACTGCAACAGCAGTTGGGTTACTAGAGCCAACCGAAACAGTTGAGCGATGGGCAATACCATGTGTTCACCACTAGCTTATGCAAACGTGACCAGAAGGTTCATAAAAGGGCTGTAAATTCGGTTGAGCCGGCGGTCCCTCGTTATTTGAGATGGTCAGAGCAACCTACCATTTGGAGCAGGGAGGATCACCCGCTACGAGTTGATAATCCGGATCAGTTAGCCTTGGTTGTAGCACCCCAGGTTGGTGGATATAAATTCACTAAAGTACTCATGGACGGAGGTAGCAGCATCAATATCCTCTATTATGAGACCTTCCAGCGTATGGGGTTAACTGAGAAGAATCTGAGGACGTCCAACACTGTTTTCCACGGGGTGGTCCCAGGTAAGTCAGCTTACCCAGTTGGTAAGATTGAATTAGAGGTGGCTTTTGGAGATGAGTATGATTCCAGGCTGAGAAGTTGACGTTTGAGGTGGTCAAGATCAAGAGCCCATATCACGCTCTATTTGGGTGACTGGCTTATGCTAAGTTCATGGCCCGGCCGTGTTATATTTACTTACAGCTCAAGATGCCGGGTTACAAGGGCACCATCACCGTGCATGGGAGTTGAAAGGTAGCTTTGGAATGCGAAGAAGGCGACGCGGCTTACACTGAGACGGCATGTGCCGCAGAGGAGCTCAAATTTTATCAAGACAATGTTGACCCAACGGATATGACCTCCCTCAAGAAACCAACTATAGAGCACAACCCGGCGTTGAAGTTTAAATCGGCCGCTGATACAAAGCTTGTTGACTTCACCCCGGGGGACACCTCTAAACAGTTCAGTATCAGTGCCAATTTGGATCCTAAATAGGAAAGCGCGCTCATCGAGTTCATCCGTGAGAACCGGGACATCTTTGCATGGAAACCTTCTGACATGCCGGGTGTACCGAGGGAACTCGCTGAGCAAACTCTCAATATTGATCCGAAGTATAAGCCGGTCAGGCAGTTTCTCCGACGATTCAACGAAGAGAGACGAGCAGCCATTGCAGAAGAGGTGGCCCGACTCTTAGCGGCCGGGTTTATTGGCGAGGTCTTTCATCCAGAGTGGTTGGCTAACCCGGTGCTGGTAGTCAAGAAGAACGACACTTGGCGGATGTGTGTGGATTACACGGACTTAAACAAGGCTTGCCCGGCTGATCCCTTTGCACTCCCCCGTATTGATCAAATCATTGATGCTACGGCAGGTTGTGAACGTTTGAGCTTTTTGGATGCTTACTCTGGCTATCATCAGATCAAGATGGCAGTTAAGGACCAGGAGAAGACAACTTTCATCACTCCGTTTGGGGCCTTCTGTTATGTATCTATGCCGTTTGGGCTCAAGAGTGCCCAGGCAACTTATCAGCGATGTTTGCAGAACTGTTTGCACTATCAGATTGGGCGCAATGTTCATGCTTATGTGGATGACACTGTGGTGAAATCCAGAGAAAAGGAAACTTTAATATCCGATTTGAGAGAAACCTTTGACAATCTCCGGGTTTACAAGATGATGCTTAACCCGACCAAGTGTGTATTTGGTGTACCTGCACGCAAGCTCTTGGGTTTTCTAGTGTCAAATAGAGGCATTGAAGCTAATCTGGAGAAGATCACGACGATCACCTCTCTAGCTAAGCCGGCGTGTATCAATGATGTTCAAGGCCTGGCGGGACGTGTTGCTGCTTTAAGCCAGTTCATAAGCTGGTTAGGCGAGAAGGCCTTGCCGCTATACCAGATGATGAAGAAAATGGACACTTTCGTTTGAAGTGATGCTTCTAACACTGCCTTTGAGGATTTAAAAAGACAGTTGTCTGAGCCACCGGTTCTTGCAGCTCCCATTGATAAAGAGCCGCTATTGTTATACGTGGCTGCTAACTCACGGGCTATCAGTGTTGCCATCGTGGTGGAACGTAAGGAGGCAAGCAAGAAGCATCCGGTTCAACGGCCGGTTTACTACATCAGCGAGGTGCTCATTGAGTCTAAACAAAGGTATCCACATTGGCAGAAGCTTGTTTATGGTGTGTTCATGGCGAATCAGAAACTGAAGCAGTACTTCCAAGGTCACCCTATAACGGTGGTGAGCTCAGCTCCTTTGGGAGATATCATTCAGAATAGAGAAGCTACAGGCCGAATCGCCAAGTGTGCCATTGAGCTTGGGCCTTATGGTTTAAAGTACATGCCCCGTACTACCATCAAATCTCAGGCGTTGGTGGATTTTATCAATGATTGGACAGAGTTGCAGGCACCTGAGGAGAAGCCGGACAATACGTATTGGACTATTCATTTTGATGGGTCCAGGCAGCTAGAAGGATCAGGGGCTGGGGTTGTCTTAACTTCCCTCGAGGTGACAAATTTCGTTATGTTCTCCGGCTCATGTTTCCTTGCACTAACAATGCAGCTGAATACGAGGCCTTGCTCCATGGTCTCCGGATGGCTAATGAGATGGATTTAAGCCGGGTAAGGTGCTTGGGCGACTCAGATCTTGTCGCTCAGCAGGTTTCAGGCACATGGGATTCTAAGGATCCCCTTATGGAGGCTTATTGTCGTGAATTTGATGCTGTAGCCGCGTACATCAAAGGGTATCAGGTGGAGCACATTGACAGAAGGAAGAATGAGGCGACGGATGCTTTAAGCCGGTTGGGCTCTCAGCGTAAGCCGGTGCCGCCTAATACCTTTCTAGACATCTTACATAATCCTTCTGTCAAGGTACCTACAGAGGAAGAGCTTGCAGTGCCAGACCTGGAGGCACAGTTGGTGGCTGCACTTCATATCATCCCGGATTGGACATTGCCTTATTTGGCTTATATGACCCGGGGAGAGCTTCCTGAGGATGAGACCTTGGCGAGACAAATTGTCAGACGATCCAAATCCATGACAATTGTTAATGGCGAGTTACATCATCTCAGTGTCACAAGTGCGTTCCAGCGTTGTGTGTCGCCTGTAGAGGATCAAGAGATACTTCGAGAGATCCATGAAGGGGATTGTGGTCATCATGCCGGCTCAAAATCTCTGGTGGCCAAGGCTTTCCGTCATGGTTTTTATTGGCTGACGGCTCATGCTGATGCAGAAGATCTTGTTAGCAAATGTGACGGGTGTCAAAAGTTCTCAAGATGAGCTCATGTGCCGGCTCAGGAGTTGAGGATGATTCCAATTACTTGGCCGTTCGTAGTATGGGGGCTTGACATGGTGGGACCTTTCAAAAGGTCTAAAGATAAAAAAACGCACCTCCTGGTGGGAGTGGATAAATTTACAAAGTGGATTGAGGCAGAGCCGGTCAGTCAGTGTGATGCGGCCACATCGGTGCAGTTCATCAAAAAGGTGATCTTTCGTTTTGGTTTTCCACATAGCATCATAACTGATAATGGCACTAATCTCTCCAAGGGTGCCATGGAAGAGTTCTGTCAACGGGAACATATCCGGCTTGACGTTTCAGCTGTTGCTCATCCTCAGTCCAATGGTCAAGCAGAGCGAGCTAATCAGGAGATTTTAAGGGGTATCAAACCACGACTCTTGGTCCCCTTACAACGGACTCCGGGTTGCTGGGTGGAAGAGTTGCCCTTTGTGCTGTGGAGCATCAACACTACGCCTAACAGATCAACGGGTTACACGCCTTTCTTCATGGTTTATGGAGCAGAGGCAGTTCTGCCAAGTGATATACGACACGATTCACCCCGTGTGGCGGCTTACATTGAGGCTGATAATAAGATGGCTCAATAGGAGGCTCTTGACTTGTTGGATGAGGAGCGAGACTTGGCACTAGCCCGCTCGGTGATTTACCAGCAAGACCTTCGTTGCTATCACAGCCGGCGGGTCAAAAGTAGGACATTTCAGGAAGGCGATTTAGTGCTCCGGCTCATCCAGGATCAGACCGATATGCACAAGCTATCCCCTCCTTGGGAAGGACCCTTTGTGGTCAGCACGAATCTGCACAACGGGTCATATTACCTCATCGATATTCGAGAGCACAAGGACTCAGGTAAATCGGAGGAGGAGACCCGCCGGCCGTGGAATATAGCCCATCTTCGGCCTTATTATACTTAAGCCACCGGCTTTTTAGATGTATATATTTTTGACAATGTACATATTATATAAAGTAATAAAGCAGGACCTCTGTCCTTTTTTCACCCTCAAAAAAGTGTATATGTCCTTTTTGACAGGTGGTGGAAACAACCAATAGGGACCGGTTCAAATATGAATCCGGTTTTAATGTTGGTCCGGCTTATGATCATATCTGAATCTAGCCATGGTCATTTGGGGGCTTCCTGTTCAAACATAGGTCGTATCCGAACCAAAGAGAACATAGCTGTCGATACCCACTTGATCGGCATATTTGCCAAGCCTACTTGGGGGCTTCCTGATCATATTTGAATCACAGCTTAACCCCTTCAGGTCTGACGTGGATCGTATATGAATCAGCGTCATTAAACAAATCCTATGGTCACTTGGGGGCTTCCTGTTCAAACATAGGTCGTATTCAAACCAAAGAGAACATAGCTGTCGATACCCACTTGATTGGCATCGCCACGCCACTGGGGGCTATATGATCGTATCCGAATCTTAGCTTAACCCCTTTGGAACGGTTTATGGATCGTATCCGAATCACTAGCCTGTAAAAGTATTTTGATTATTCTGATACCTTGTGGAAAGCATTTTAAGGTGTTTTTTGTCTTGCCGGTTTAATATTCGTCACCCCAGGTTATTAAGTTCCGGGTGAACATTATATGAGCCGGGAAGATCTTTAAAGGATTGCAAAATAAGGCAAGCAAAATTTAACACGCCAAGGAAGTAAAAGCCAGAAATACGCAACCATGGCGGCTTACTAAAAGCGTTAAGTGATAAGAGCATGCACAAAGGCATGATGAGTATTAAGAAGTTACTTCTACCCTATTACATGACTCCCCGAGTCTGAATAGATGAAGCATTGTATTTTAGCCAAACACCTGGTGATTCATTCCTTCGGCGGGCTTGAAGGCTCCGGGTTACCCTTCTCCGCTTCTCCGTCGGCTGTTGTTTCCTGGAAAGTTGATGAAGCCCAATCAATGCCGCTCAAAGCTTCAAATTCAGCTTCATCATCTATTAAACCGGCCGGGTCCACTTCAGGGGCAAAAGTATGCTTACGAATTGGAGGGATCAGGCTGATTTGATCATATGGAGCGTTTGGGATTTTCCGGTTGTTACTGTCATAAGCCGACGCATACTTGCTGAGGTCAGTATCGTTTCCAATAAGGGTGGCCACCGGACGTATGGCTTTAACACAGGCGTGGAAGTCATGATCATCAAAGGCATTGCCGTCTTCCTTTAGACTCGGATATCCAAGAGCAAGGTCTGCCAGGTCTAGTTCTGGGAGCCATGCTTTTGCCCGGCTCAATGCGGCTACGGTCCCGGCTCTTGAAGATGAACGCCTTAAGTCTTGGATCCGCTGAGGTAGAAAGGCAAGGCTCTTCAAAACATTTTGCAAAAGGCGGGGGTGTGGAGTTGATAAAGCTACAACGGCCAGGACACGTTGTGTTCCAGAGTATAATTTTTCCACTAACGTGTAAACAACTTTGAGCTTGATTAGCGTGTTTTGCTTCAGATTGACACTCCTGGAGCCTGTATGTGCACAAGCATAACGGTAAGCCGGAAGTAATTATTACAATAGTCATTGTACGGTTGCCATGTTAAAACTCTGTCACAATAACTTACCAAAGATGGCGGAGGCCATTTGGGATATTTGCTGTTTTAAGTTGGACAGCTCGGTTGTTGCTTCTGCAAGAGATGTTTCGGCTATTTCGGCCCGGGTCACCAGGGAAGCCTTTTCATTAGCCCAAATTTTCTTTTCCGACTCAAAATTCTTCTTTAGTTTCTCATTTTTAGAGACAATAAATTCAAATTTGGAGTTAGCTTTTTGCGTCTAAAGCTCTTGAGTTTCCAGACGACTCTTCAGGGCAGCGAGCTCTGATTCAAATTGACTTATGGCCGCCTGCAATTGACACTGGGTAATGGTAAGGATTCTAGTAAGGTAAAAATTCAAGTCCCAAGAACTTTACAAGTAAAGATACTTGGCACTTGGGGGCTAATGTATGCTGAAAGAAATTTTAACTTTATCCTGCCGGGTCAGGCATATTAAGTCTCAAGCACCTTACAAGTAAGGATACTTGACACTTCGGGACTAATGTGTATTGCAAATTTAAAGGCTTTATGTTATACCGGGTTAAATAAATTCTTTTAAGCCGGATAAGTTAACAAGTAAAAGCAGATTTCTAAGTCTACAGCGTATTTGTTCATAAGCAATAGACTTGGGGGCTGGTACAGTATATATAAGGCTCAGATAAAAGTATAAGTTTATACCTCAGATTTATGCTGTATTTGTTCCACCATGTCAACTTCCAGGTCACGGCTATTATGCACTTGATTCAGATAGCCTAAGACTGTATCACCAATGCTTAGGTGAGTATAATCCGTAATGTCCTGCTTGGCTTTTCGGCATTGGGCAAACTCTTCCTTGGCAGTACATTTGGCAAGGACTGTAGGCCGCCCTGGTTCAACAAATTGGGACTTCACAATCTCAACTTCCGGGTCATTTCTCTTCACTTGGCTAGGAGTCTCCGGGTCACTTGTGTGGAGAATGTCTTCGGTAGGTGGATCAGAGGTCGGCACTGGAATATCAGAAGCCGGGGCAGGCGGCGGCTGATGGGTAGCGCTGTCTGGAGCAGACGCATTAATCACCGGTTCAGCCAAGACCGGTTCTTCGGACGGCTTATTCTTCTTTGCCCGTTTGCTGGGCTTCACTTGCATACTGTTAACAAAAGCATAAGGATGAATACGCAAGCACGGGTAAGGTAAAAAGTGCATAATTTCACATTACCCGGGAGCAGTTTTGAAAGTCGACATATTTGACTGCATGGATTCACCAGAAGAAGGAGAGGTATCCTGATAATTGGAGTCAGATGAATTGAGAGGTTGACAAATTAAGCCCGCTAAAGGTAAGACAGAGCGTGAATCGGAGATAACCTCAATCCGACGTTTCCTGGTTACATCAGGTAAGCCAGAGGAGAGTTCTGCATCCTTGTTGTTCCGGGTCTGCCTCCGGTTCTCAAGCTGTTGTTGCTTCAAAATAAATTGAGGATCTTGATAAGCAAGTGCATGTGAAAATCTTACTTTCCGGGTCACCCTTCGGGTCTTTCGCTTTGGCAAAGGCTCTGAGTCGGCGGAGATTATAGTTACCTCTTTATTAGCTGCTCGACTGTTCCCCGTATCCTCCTGAAAGGATAAAATGTCAAACAGGTGATAACAAGGGACTTAAGAAAGTTTAAAGATTACCTCTTCCTCATTCGAAGAGCTATCCTCCAATCTAAGTAAGTCGGAGGCGCTGGGTTTCTTCTTCTTTGAGGTTCCCACCTTGGCGGCTTTCCTTTCAGCCTTCTTGGTCGTTATGGCCTGTTTGGCAGCTTCATGGTCATATTTAACTTTCCATAAGTCATTACCGGCCTCTGGAAAAAGTTAAAGAATTATGAGTATCAAGAAAGGTATAATATATTCGTAAACATTTGTTACGACTGCTAACTTACCGCAGGGGCCGGGTTATTCTTGCAAAATGTAAGTAAGCCGAAGGCGTTGCTCATCATAGTGCCCTCCTTCAGCAGTGACTGGGTTGTAGCATCCACCACGTCATCTGGTAAGTCGTCAGGGCTATTGCGTTGCGGATCAATCTTTTCTCCAGTATAAGTACACATTAAGCCGGGACGGCGGCTTAATGGAAGTATACGCCAAGTGACCCAGACCCGGACCAGATCGATGCCGTTTAAACCATTTCCCAATAGAGCTTTAATCTTGTTGATGGTGGAGTTAAGAGGCACGCGTTCAATGGTTGTCAGCTTGTCTGGTAGCGGATGATTAGATTCAAGGCGCAGGGCGCGAAAGCCGGGCAGAGGCTTTTCATAAGCCGGAGAAGTGTCCTGACAGTAGAACCACGTCTGGTTCCAAGATTTGGGGTGACTCGGTAGCTCAGCATAAGGGAAAAGACAGTCTCTCCATCGCTGGATTGAGATACCGCCAAGCTCAAGGCTGGGCCCGTTGGCACGTTCATTTTGCCGGTTCATATAAAAAAGTTCCCTGAACAAAAGCAGACTTGGCTCCTCTCCCAGGTACACCTCGCAGAAGACTTGAAAATTGCAAATATTTGACACAGAATTGGGTCCGATGTCTTGAGGTCTAAGGTCAAAGAAGTTCAAAACCTCTCTGAAGAATTTTGAGCCGGGAGGAGCAAATCCATGGCTCATATGATCAGTAAAAATTATTACTTCCCCTGCTTTGGGGTGAGGCTTTTCTTCAGACGGGTCAGGGGCACGGTATGATATGACGTCCTTTTTTGGCAGATGCCCAGACTTTACAAATTCAGCTAGTTTGCTATTGGTCACTGTGGATGGAACCCAATTGCAAGTTACAGGGGCCTTGGTAGCCTTAGGAGCCATCACAGCAATTGGCCTATGGAAAACAAGAAGATCCGGTTCAATTTTAACCCGGGAGGAAAATCTTGATTAAAGTGGCGGCTTAATGAGGGGCCTAATGATATAAGGATGACTGTGCAACAATATTTAAGCTGCTACAAGTATCAAGTGCAATTCAAAAAAATTCCGAGTCATGAGGAGCAGTCAAGGTTCTGTATCATCTATTTAAGCCGCCAAAGGAGGTTTACCAAAGGAGGTTTTCCGGGTGATGAAGACAAGTTTCATAGAGGACAATTATTTCTCTGGATCAAAATATTGCCCTGGAAAGAAATTTCCTAGACCTAAAAACAAAGCAGAGAAGCTCATATACTTGAAAATGTGTTCTACGCAAGGGAAATGAGATCTATTCCTGCGCGAGATCAATACAAGTAAGCACCGCAGCAGTTCTATGTAGTTTTTACGGTCTAAACAGGGCGTTGGAGGAAAGAACTAGAGAAAGTTTGCGTCAGGCAGTGATGAACACCGACGAACTCGGCAGGAACCTAACACAGATCTGAGAAAGAAAATGAGAAGAGCTCACAGATGCGGATGCGCCGTGGAGGTTCGATGTCGATCTCTGGTCGGCGTCAGGTCGATGCAGCGGCCTGAGTCGGTGACGACGAGGGGGTCGACGGTGGCAGCGGTAGAGCATGGGAGGAGGCAAGAGGAAGAAGACAACTGGGGAAGACCTAGGTCACTCTATTTATGAGGGAAGACTGACCGGACGGTCGCAAAAAATGAGGAGATAACATTCATTATCCAGCGGCTCTAGCGCCTCGATTCTCGGGATGGTCAGTAAAGACAAAGATCCGTTGAAGATGTGACGGCATAAAAAAATAAAGCTTTAATGAAGATGACGTCACAGAGATTTAACCCGGGGTTAGATGATGACATCACGGCGGGTTAAAATCCTTCGCGCAAGATAAAAGACTGCAGGGAGGTTCATAAGGTATTTTAAGATTGACATGAACCAGTTCAAATCAATCTAGGCCTAATGTTGGGGATATAACTATTTGGGTAAGCCGCCCACGAGGGGCCGGGTTACACAAAGAGGACTCACCAGAGAGAAACCCAAGACAAAGTATGAAGATGGCGGTTCATAGAGAGCTTAAGGCCCACAGGCGACTTGAGGCCCGTTGTAGTAACCCGCTGTAATAATATTACTTGTATCATAAGGTAGACTTAACTAGTCACCGAGCTGGACATTGTTTATGAGCCGGCCGGGACTTTGTAAGCCGCAGGATGTCGACCCGTGTATATAAGGGGATGACCCGCTGGCGGCTTAGAGGAGAGACAACTCATCGAGAGCCAGGCATAGCGTATCTCGCTCCCTGGTCATCGAAACATCAATACCAACCCAACTAGAGGTAGGCCTTACCTTCACCATAAGGGGCCGAACTAGTATAAACCCTCTCGTGTCCTTTGTCCCGTTTAACCCCTTCAAGCTTCCTAGTTGCGATGGCTCCACAACTAAGTCCTTTCACGAGGACATCTGACGTGACAATTCCACGACAACCTCCTGGAAGAAGAAAGAGAGATGGCCTTGATCCGGTCGACCATTTATCAGCAAGACTTGCATCGATTCCATGCCAGAAACGTAAGGGGTCGGGCATTTCAAGAAGGAGACCTGGTTCTCCGAGTGGACCAGCAGAAGCCACACAAGATCGCTCCCGCTTGAGAGGGCCCTTTCATCGTCACCAAGGAGCTCCACAATGGACCATATCATCTCTTCAACGTCGAGCACAACGAAGATGAACCATGCGCTTGGAATGTGGAACCGCTTCGCCCTTTTTACTCTTAAGTACTTAGACTAAGGAGATGTAATAAGAAGTACCTTTTTAGTTTGGTTATCAAAAGACATAATTTTACAGTCTTCCGAATGATTGTTGTTTATTTCTTTCGTACATGTCGCCTTAGCTGCGAATCTGTTTCACCTAAGATGAAGGAAAAATTTTACCGAGTGGTGAGTCTGTCTCTCACTCGAGGACTTAGTTGTAGTCCAGTACTCGCCTAAGTGATGAAAATCCTACCGAGTGGTGAGTCTGCCTCTCACTCAGGGGGCTTAGCTGCAGTCCACTACTCGCCTAAGTGATAAAATTCCTACCGAGTGGTGAGTCTGCCTCTCACTCGGGAGCAGTCCAGTACTCGCCTAAGTGATAAAAATCCTACCGAGTGGTGAGTCTGCCTCTCACTCGGGGGCTTAGCTGCAGTCCAGTACTCGCCTAAGTGATAAAAATCCTACTGAGTGATGAGTTTGCCTCTCACTCGGGGGCTTAGCTGCAGTCCAGTACTCACCTAATTAATAAAAAGTCCTACCAAACGGTATGGGTTGGTTACGTCCCTCCCCCCGGAGATTGCACTGTCAAGAAGAAGGACGAGATTGTGAGAGCAAATCTCCCCGCTTGAAGACTTAGCCGCGGTCCAGTACTCGCCTAAGTTTGAGAAATCCTACTGAGTGGTGAGCAACCCCCCCATTCGAGGGCTT
>NC_057795.1:112106580-112111909 GCF_018294505.1 Triticum aestivum
CCCCACTCGGGGGCTTAGCTGCAGTCCAGTACTCGCCTAAGTTTGAGAAATCCTACCGAGTGGTGAGCAGCCCTCCCACTCGGGGGCTTAGCTATAGTCTAGTACTCGCCTAAGTTTGATAAATCCTACCGAGTGGTGAGCAGCCCTCCCACTCAGGGGCTTAGCTGCAATCCAGTACTCGCCTAAGTTTGAGAAATCCTACCAAGTGGTGAGCAGCCCTCTCACTCGGGGGCTTAGCTGCAGTTCAGTACTTGCCTAAGTTCGAAAAGTCCTACCGAGTGGCGAGCAGTCCTTCCACTCGGGCGCGTAGCTACTGTCCTGCACTCACCTAAGTGTGAAAATCCTACCGAGTGGTGAGCAGTGGTGCGGGTCGACCACATCCCACCCCCCCTCCTGGGGGCTGCACCGTCAAGAAGAAGGACGAGATTGTGCGCACTATCAAAGGCCCATCGAACGCCTGGCCCTTACTGATGACAGGAATGTCAAGACCATTGTTGAGTACCTTGTTGATGAGCTGATCAATGCTGCCCAAGGCCCATCCAACTGGTCGACTGCTGATCCTTCTTCAGCACCTGCATCAAACGAGGAGAAACCGATCCAAGAGAAGAACAGATTCCACTTGAAGATAAACGCAAAATATTCAAAGATAAATCCAAAGGTTCCTAACCGCAGATTAAAAGTACTCGGGCATCAGGCCCGAAGGATTTTTAACGATTACAGAATCACTCGGCATTCCAAGGCAGATAAAAGTGGGGCATAATGTTCTTCCGTCACTCGACGGGAGAAGGACTGGCTGGATCGCAGAAGCTGTCAAGAACGTTGTTGTCGGCAATGCGGGTAGCTGCCTCGAGGAAGGTGTCCATGAAGTCCTGGAAGGAGTGATTCTTAGTATTTGCTACCTTGAGGGCCGCCAGCTTCTCTTCTTTAGCCTCCTTGTAGTGCACTCGAACCAATGACAAAGCAACGTCAGCACCACAGGCAATAGAGGACTTCTTCCACTCTTGTACTCGGCGAGGAATCTGATTCAGTCGAGTCATCAGTGACTCAAGGCCTTGACAAAGTTCTGCCTGAGGCCAGAGTTCGGCGTCCACCCGGGTCATCGCAGCCTTCAGCCGATCCAGATAGTCGACAGCGCCGTCCAACCGTGATTCCAGTCGAAGCAAGTTCATCGCAACCTCATCTTTCACGGGACAGTTGACGCCCAGTTTCAGCTTCAAAGTCCTGGCAAAGTTCTGTTCCATCACAAAAAACAATGAGTCGACAATATTGCAACAAATTTCATTCGACGACAGTTACCTAATCGAACAGCCATACCTTCAAGCTTCAGGACAAGCTTCACTGCAAGTTGTTCCAGGTAGGACTCAAGCTTGCCCGTTTTGGCTCTGAGGCCGCCCACTTCAGTGTCTAGGTTCTCCTTGTCCTTCTTCAGTTGATCGACCTCCCGATTAGCGTCCGAGATGGCAGTCTTCAGCTTTGCATTCTCCTCCTCCAATTTTCTGACTAAAGCTAGCTTCTGGTCCGCAAGCGTCGTCTTCTCACGTGCTTCCTTCTGAGCAGCAGCAAGGTCCATGTCCTTCTTCTCCAAAGCCTCCTTCATTCTCTCTAAAGAAACAACACTCTTCATATGAGCCTGAAGTTGGCGGTTTTCACTATGCACATCTGCTTGTGTGAAGTTACTCGGTTCAAAGAGACTAAATGAAAAGCAGTGGAAAGTGCAAATTGCTAAGCACACAAGGCAGTCGAATGGTTACCTCCCATGATGGCAGTCTCTTGTTGAGCGGTCTTGAGATTCTTCTTTCCGAGTTCAAGGTCAAGTTCAACATTGATATGCTTCTTCTTTGACTCAGAAAGCCGAGCTCCAAGATCACAAGACCTCTGTAGTCAGCAAGAGTGATACGTCAGTCGACAGAAATAGGAGACAGTGACAGAAAAAAGTTACTCTAAGACTACTGTCGAATCAAATATTCATCAGTAGTCTCGGGGACTACATCCATGGGTGCACTTAGCGTGCCCCCACTGGTTCAGATCAACGCTCAGCAGGGTCTGCCCAGTGTGAGTTCAAAAAAAAAGAAAAAGGAAAGAGATACATTCTAAGACCTCAGTCGACTGCCAGTAGTCGACCGTGGTCTCGGGGACTACACCCAGTGGGTGCACTCGGCGTGCCCCCACTAATACAGCAAGTATACTAAGACTCAACTGTAACACCCACGATTCGGCTATATCTCCCACGTGTCGAAGCACGACTTAGAGGCATAACCGCATGGTGGTTTTGTCGCAAGAAGGGTCATCTTCACACAATCCCATGTAATGAACAAGAATGGGATAAAGAGAGTTGGATTACAATCGCCACTTCACGCAATGCATAATTAAGATCATACATCATTCAAATACACTCATAGACCGGCTATGGTCAAGTTCAAAATGAAAAGAAGACAACCCCAAAAGCTAGATCCCCGATCGTCCCGACTGGGCTCCTCTACTGATCATCTGGAAACGATACATAGTAACGACCAAGGGCCTCATCAAATTCCCACTTCAGCTCAGTTGCGCCATCTACGCCGGTATCCTCGGCACCTGCATCTGTTTTGGTAGAATCTGTGAGCCACGAGGACTCAACAATCTCACACCCGCGAGATCAAGACTATTTAAGCTCAAAGGTAGGTAAGGGGTAATATGGTGGAGCTACGGCAAGCACTAAGCATATATGGTGGCTAACATACGCAAGTGAGAGCGAGAAGAGAAGCAACGCGTCAGTCGAGAAGCTAGAAGTGATCAAGAAGTGATCCTGAAACTACTTACGTCAAGCATAACTCAAACCGTGTTCACTTCCCGGACTCCGCCGAGAAGAGACCATCACGGCTACACACTCGGTTGATGCATTTTAAAGATGTCAAGTGTCAAGTTATCTACAACCGGACATTAACAAATTCCCATCTGCCTCATAACCGCGGGCAAGGCTTTCGAAAGATTATATACCCTGCAGGGGTGTCCCAACTCAGCCCATCACAAGCTCTCACGGTCAATGAAGGAATAGACCTTCTCCCGGTCGGAATCCCGGTTCGCAAAACATTTCGACAGTGGTAAAACAAGACCAGCAAAGCCACCCGATGCGCCGACAAATCCCGATAGGAGCTGCACATATCTCGTTCTCAAGGCAACACCGGATGAGACTAGCTACGAGTAAAACCAGCCCTCAAGTTTCCCCGAGGTGGCCCCGCAGGCAGCTCATTTCGGACCAACACTCGAAGGAGCACTGGCCCGGGGGGGGGGGGGTTAAAATAAAGATGACCCTTGGGCTCGTGAAAACCCAAGGGAAAAGGGCTTAGGTGGCAAATGGTAAAACCAAGGTTGGGCCTTGCTGGAGGAGTTCTATTCAAAGCGAACTATTAAGGGGGTCCCATAAATCACCCAACCATGTAAGGAACGCAAAATCAAGGAACATAACACCGTCATGACGGAAACTAGGGCGGCAAGAGTGGAACAAGTCACCATGCATAAGGCCGAGCCTTCCACCCTTTACCAAGTATATAAGGTGCATTAATTTAACAGGAGATATTGTGATATCCCAAAATATCCATGTTCCGACCAGGAACAAACTTCATCTTCACCTGCAGCTAACAATGCTATAAGAGGGGCTGAGCAAAAGCGGTGACATAGCCAGACAAAGGGTTTGCTAGGACAGGATGGTTAGAGGTTTAACATGGCAATAGGGAGGCATGGTAAACAATGGCAGGTAGAACTAACATAGCGATAGAGCGAGTACTAGTAAGCAGAGATAGAAGTGATATCGAAGGTATGATCATCTTGCCTGCAAGGTTCTCAAAGTTGTCGAAGGCTGCATCCTCGTTAGCATACTCAATAGGTTCCTTGTGCACGTACTCGCTCCCGGCTCTACCCAAAGCAAGAACACAAGCAAAGGAACCACAATAAATCATGGTGCAATGCACAAGCAACATGATGCAATACATGTCATGATATGCGAGATGTGATATGCAATGCATATGCGTGCTTCGGAAGGAAAGATGGTGAACAAGGCATCAACTTGGCAAACCAAGTATGCCGCTGGAAAGATGAGATGATTTCGGTTGAAATCGATATAAAGATCGCCGGATTCGGATGCACGGTTTGCAAATGGCAAGAAAAACAATGGCACAAAGTTGCGTTTAACAGCATGAAGCTACTTAGCATGCAACAAGAAACTATGCTACAGCACCCCAACATGAAAACAAAGCATATGGCAGTGATCTACAGGAGATGCTTTACAAAAGAGGAACACTGAGCTACGGCTAAATCACATCATAACAGGTTCAAACAAGCATGGAGAAAGTGCAAAAAATTATCAGGCTGGACATGGCATAAACAACATCACGAAGCAATGTTCGGAGCAGGTTATCAACATGCTACATGAACTTATAATAGCAAAGCAAGTCATGGCATGAATATACTCAAAGCATAGATCAAAAGTCCCTTACTGACCATAAGCCAAAAAGGATCAGAAAATATGATGGCACCCACGTAAACATAGCAAGTTTCGTTAACAGATTCAGCAAACAAAGCATGGCATTGAAATAATTACGAAGGCACCTTCGTGAGCTCGATGCACTCACTACAGAGCATTTCATGATAAACTAAGCATACATCCATCAAGAAGACATGTCATAGAAGCTATACATGGCAAGAAACAACATCATATCATATCCGGACCAACTACAACAACCTTGGCCATATTGAATAACATGTAAACAATCTGCCAGGAAACATTTTGAAGCAAAAGTAGAGCACGAAAATGACATGCTAGACTACTCCAAAATTGCAACCAGGACCATGGATGGATAGAGCATAACCATGTTTTCAAAACACCCTTACTGAAGTATCTCAAATTATGCATGTACCTCTCTGTAGCAACATGTTTACATGGCATCAAAATTACAGCAGAACAGGAACTAAAATCAGCATTATCACGAAGCCTAGTTTGCATGCTTGTGCTAGTCACAACATTGATCACAAAAATACATGGTAAGCACCTCTGTAAAGAAGACATAGCCTAGTTCAAAACACATTTAGGGACCAAGTCCATAGGATGCACACATCAATCATGGCAAAAATGACAAAAGAGCTCGTTCTGATAAGAATCTGAAACTAACATTATGAAGCCCTCTTCCAACAGCATTTCGGGCATCAAGATGACCTCAAATGTAAATGATGCACTGGAATGGATTGATGTACTCTTCGAGGCGAACAATTTGACATATTACACGCCCAAAACGGAGGTACGGATGCGAAGATGTGATGCGATGAAGATGCAACAATTTAACAGCAGAATAATGAC
>NC_057795.1:112112393-112119479 GCF_018294505.1 Triticum aestivum
TGGCGGGCGGACGCGTCCGGATCGCCCGGACGTGTCCGGCGGCGCGGAGAGGGGAGATTTTTAGGGTTTCGTCCGGATTTCGGGGAAGGGATCTATATTTATAGGTAGAGGGAGCTAGGAGCGTCCGAATGAGGTGCGGTTTTCGCCCACACGATCGTGATCTAACGACCGAGAGCATGGAGGGGAGTTAGATCGGTTATTGGGCTGTTTTGGAGGGGTGTTGGGCTGCAACTTAAAAGAGGCCTTTGCGGATATGCAGATAACCGTTGGATTACCAAACGAGCTCCAAATGACCCGAAACTTGACAGGTGGTCTACCGGTGCTATACCAGGGCCACTTGGCAAGGCTCAGTCCATTCCGAGAACGTTCAACACCCGCAGACGAAAAGAGACAAGAGGGGTGCGCCGGTGCATGTGGGAGTGTCAGATTGCGAAACGGACAACGGGGAAAATGCTCGGATGCATGAGACGAACACGTATGCAAATGAGATGTACATGATGACATGATATGATATGCATGATATGAATAAAATGCAAAACAAAAGACAAAACCCAACCACGAAGGGAATATCATATCACATAGGCGAAAATGGCAAGAGTTGGAGTTACAAAGATGGAAAGTTACATCCGGGGTGTTACAACACTCCACCACTACAAGAGGATCTCGTCCCGAGATCTAGGACTAAAAGAACTCCGGATATTCGGAACGGAGGCGATCCTCGCACTCCCAGGTGGCTTCTCGGTCGGAATGGTGTGACCACTTCACTTTCAGGAATTTGATTGACTTGTTGCGAGTCTTGCGCTCGGTTTCTTCAAGAATAGCAACCGGGTGCTCATGATAAGAGAGATCTTCTTAGAGGTCGATCTCTTCGAAGTTGATAGTGCGCTCAGGAGTCTTGAAGCACTTGCGAAGCTGTGACACGTGAAACACATCGTGCACGTTTGCAAAGTTGGATGGAAGCTCAAGTTGATAGGCGAGGTCGCCTCTTTTTCCAATGATCTTGAAAGGACCCACATATCTAGGGGCAAGCTTCCCTTTGATACCGAAGCGACGAGTGCCTTTCATTGGAGAGACGCGGAGGTAGACATGGTCTTTGATTTCAAAAGCCAAGTCACGGTGCTTGCTATCATAGTAACTCTTTTGTCGCGATTGCGCGGCCTTGAGATTCTCACGAATGACTTTGCACATTTCTTCGGCTTCTGTGATCAAGCCATTAACAAGAAGTTGGCGTTCACCTGTCTCAGACCAGTTGAGAGGAGTACGACACTTTCTGCCATAGAGAATTTCGAATGGGGCCTTGCCCGAACTCGCTTGGAAGCTGTTGTTGTAGGAAAACTCGGCATATGGAAGACAATCTTCCCACTTCATACCGAAAGAGATGACACAAGCCCTGAGCATATCTTCAAGGATTTGATTTACTCGCTCGACTTGGCCACTTGTTTGAGGATGGAAAGCTGTGCTGAACCAAATGTTGGAGCCCATGGCCTTCTGAAAGGAGTCCCAGAACTTAGAAGTGAAGATGCTTCCACGATCTAAAGATATCAATTGTGGAATACCGTGCAAGGAGACAATTCTGGAGGTGTATAGCTCTGCCAGCTGAGCTGCTGTGATAGATTCTTTGATAGGAAGAAAATGAGCCACTTTGGTAAGCTTGTCAATGACAACGAAGATAGCATCATTTCCACGCTTGGACTTGGGAAAACTAGTCATGAAGTCCATCTCGATATGGTCAAACTTCCATTCCGGAATAGCAAGAGGTTGGAGGAGACCAGCTGGTCGTTGGTGTTCTGCTTTCACTCTTCTACAGACATCACATTCATTTACGAATTGAGCAATCTCTCGCTTCATTCGAGTCCACCAATATGACTGCTTGAGGTCATGGTACATCTTTGTACTTCCAGGATGAATGGATAGGAGGGAATTGTGTGCCTCATTCATGATGACTTTTCTCAGATCACCTTTTGGAACCACAATTTGATCCTTGAAGAAAAGAGTATCTTTGTCTTCCAAGCGATAGCACTTGTATTTGGGAATGCCCTTGTCAATACCACGTTTCACCTTCTTCACCATGGTATCCAGGAGTTGTGCCTCATGAATTTGATCTTCCAAAGTAGGAGAGACTATGAGGTTGGCAAGAAAGCCTTGAGGAACAACTTGAAGATTCAGCTTGCGGAAAGCCTCACAAAGATCCGGTTGAAACGGCTTGAGAATTAGACTGTTGCAATAAGCCTTTCTGCTCAGAGCATCTGCAATCACATTCGCTTTGCCAGGAGTATATTCGATACTCGGATTGTACTCTTGAATTATTTCGACCCATCGAGTTTGCCTGAGATTAAGGTTGGGTTGAGTGAAGATATACTTGAGACTCTTGTGATCGTTGAAAATGTCCACTTGCCTTCCCAATAAGAGATGTCTCCATGTTATCAATGCATGGACAACTGCCGCCAACTCAAGATCGTGAGTGGGGTAGTTCTTCTCGTTGGGCTTCAACTGACGAGAGGTATAGGCCACAACTTTTTTCCCTTGCATCAACACAGCACCGAGACCTTGAAGGGAAGCATCACAGAATACTTCGAATGGCTTGGATTCATCAGGAGGAGTCAAAACAGGAGCTGTGACTAGCTTCTCTTTGAGGGTGTTGAAAGCGACGTCGCACTCAGGCGTCCAGACATACTTGACATGCTTCTGGAGGAGGTTGGAAAGAGGCTTTGCAATCTTTGAGAAGTTCTCAACGAATCTTCGGCAATAGCTTGCAAGACCGAGAAAACTGCGGAGCTGTTTGACATTCTGAGGTTCCCAATTCAGAACTGCAGAAACCTTCGCAAGATTAACAGCAATGCCCTTGGCAGAGATGATATGACCAAGATAAAGAACTTCATCAAGCCAGAACTCACATTTGGAAAACTTCGCATAGAATTGATACTCTCTGAGCTTGTCGAGCACCAATCGCAAATGTTTGGCATGATCCTGCTTATTCTTGGAGAAGACCAAAATATCATCGAGATACACCAGAACAAATTCATTGGTGTAGGGGTTGAAGATAAAGTTCATCATGCGAGAGAATGTTGGAGGAGCATTGACAAGGCCGAAAGACATGACAGTATATTCATAAGAACCATAGCTTGTTCTGAATGCTATCTTGGGAATGTCTTCTTCACGAATGCGAATCTGATGATAACCCATACGAAGGTCAAGCTTGGAGAAAACTTTAGCCCCTTGGAGTTGCTCGAAAAGCTCATTGATGTTGGGAAGTGGATACTTGTTCTTGATTGTCTTCTTGTTCAATGGACGGTAATCGACGCAAAGTCGGTCCGTGCCATCCTTCTTCTGGACAAAAAAACTCCACAACCCCATGCGGAAGAACTCGGTCTGATCAAACCCAGGCGCTCTTGTTCATCGAGCTGCTTCTTCAATTCCTTCAGCTCCTTGTGTACAAGCTTGTATGGACGCTTGCAAATGAGTTCTGTTCCAGGCTCAAGATCAATAACGAACTTGACTGGCCGATGAGGAGGCATACCCGGAAGCTCTTCTGGAAAGACATCTTGGTACTCACAAACGACTGGAATTTGAGAAATAGCATCCAATTCGCCCTTCTCATTGAGAGAAAACAACCGAATGGTTTCATCACGAGCGGCATAGATGATAACATCCTCAGAAGGGTGTGTCAATTGAATTTGCCTGGCAGCACAATCAAGCTGAGCTTTGTGCTTGGAAAGCCAGTCCATCCCGAGAATTAGATCAATATCAGAATCGCCAAGAACAATTGGAGAAGGCAGAAATTTATAGTCGCCCATCTTGATACCGACATTTGGAACCATCATGGTAGAGCTCAAACGCTTAGCTGGAGAAATAACTTGCATAGCTCTAGGTAACTCCTCTGTGTCAAAATTGTGCTTCGATGCAAAAGGATATGACATGAAAGAATGCGATGCACCAGTATCAAATAAGACTTTTGCAGGAATATCATTAACAGGAAGATTACCGATGATCACATCTGAAGAATCCTCTGCCTGAGCTGCATTCATCATGTTCACCTTTGCAGACTTGGAATTATGCTTGACCACTGCATTGCTTGAAGATGTCACAGGAGGAGGAGGAGGAAGGCGCCTTTGATTGAAGCATTTGTTCGCGTAGTGACCTTTCTGCTGGCACTTGTTGCAAGTCACTTCTGAGAGCGGACGATGATAAGGAGCATTTGACTTTGAAGCTTGAGGCTGAGACTTGTTCTGATAGCTTGGGTTGGGTGGGTGGGAAGATCCACGACCACCTGAGTTCTTCTGTTGGTAAGGCTGACGAAACGGAGGAGGAGGAAGATAAAACTTCTACTGCTTAGCTGCCACTTGTGAGGAAGAAGAAGATTACACTGCATCTCTGATTCTCTTCTTAGAAGCCTCACACTTGAGCTGAGCACCTTCTTGCTTGAGTGCCATATTATAGAATTGATCAAACTGAGTAGGCTCAATAAGAACGAGAGCTAACTGCAGATCCTCTCTAAGGCCACCTCTGAACTAATAGATCATACTCTTCTCATCTGGAACATCTTGCTTAGCAAAGTGAGCAAGTTTCTAAAACTGCTTGTTGTATTCGTACACTGACATGTTGCCTTGCTTGAGATTGCGGAACTCCTCACGCTTGCTCTCAACAACACTGGTAGGAATATGGTGAGCTTTAAAGTCCCGACAGAAATCAGTCCAAGTAATCACTCGACCACCTCTGGAATCCTTGTATTGCTGGAACCAATTAGCTGCCTGATCCTTGAGCTGAAAAGAAGCGAACTTGACATAGTCCTCAGGCCTGACATTGCTGCATTTAAAATGCTTGTTGATATCCACGAGCCAATCATCGGCGTCTGTGGCCTTGACACAATAGCTGAAAGACTTCGGCTAATTTGCAAGGAATTGGTTGAGGGTAGGAAACTGAGGCTGATGATTGAACTGCCCTTGACCTTGATTCCCTTGGTTGCCTTGGCCTTGGTTGCGCTCTTGCATGAGCTGGATCATCATCTGAGCATGGGCGTTAGAGTCTGCCATCAAAGCTTGCCATGCCTCCGAAGGCGGAGGTGGAGGTGGAGGGTTCGCCTGACTCCCATCATTGCGATCCGAATTCAGACGCGTTGGCGGAGCCATCCTGAAGAGGGTGACATCCGTTAGCATCTTGATAGACAAATAGACAAGTTGAATCAACGGATAGAAATTGCAACATATAGTCTTCACAATAAACATTCGAACAAGGATGAACGAATGAATTGCAAAGTAAACATCACACGTCCAATAAGGTGAGAAGCCACTTGATAAGAGATTGATGAATGAAATAAACAAGGTACGACTAGAACAAATAAGTGGTAAGGATTACCCAATCACAAACCAAATATCTGCGGGAAGAAATGCTAGAGCTACTTGAATCCCACCTATAATCTCCCGAAACTTTCTGGTTATGCAATCTGGTGTTGGGGATACAGGGGAAGCAATATATCTCACCCAAACTAACAATCCCTACATCCAGCTGTATCCATCCGTCAACACATAACCAAGAAACCTTCGGTAATCGTGTACCTCAACCTTCGAAAAGCATCCGTTATACGAGTTATGGCAATACTCCCGAGCTCGCCCCAGTACTGGGTAATCGGGGTTATCTCACCAACAACTGTACAAAAGAGATTTTGGATGTCGGCAAAGCTCAAGTATTCCAGAACTGCAACGATAAAATTGTGACGACAACACCTCGGAGCTCAACTCCCCGGGACACTACCACAACCCCTAAATGTCAGGAGGCACCAACAACAATGTTCTCGTCAGAAAACCATCAGAACAATTCCAAGATACCCGCGTGATCCTAATTTTTTTTAGTGAAATTTGAGAGGAGGAAAGTCAAAACATCTACGTCAGGAGACCTCACCAGAGCGACGAAGGGACTGATGAGTAAAAAGAATCCTACTCTCCGATATATATAATCCTAAGACTCAAAACATTTTTGTTCTAGACTCAACATCGTCAGCAAACAATCAAGCAGGGGGCTCCTAAGTCGGGGATGGCTCTGATTACCAACTTGTAACACCCACGATGCGGCTATATCTCCCACGTGTCGAAGCACGACTTAGAGGCATAACCGCATGGTGGTTTTGTCGCAAGAAGGGTCATCTTCACACAATCCCATGTAATGAACAAGAATGGGATAAAGAGAGTTGGCTTACAATCGCCACTTCACACAATGCATAATTAAGATCATACATCATTCAAATACACTCATAGACCGGCTACGGTCAAGTTCAAAATGAAAAGAAGACAACCCCAAAAGCTAGATCCCCGATCGTCCCGACTGGGCTCCTCTACTGATCATCTAGAAACGATACATAGTAACGACCAAGGGCCTCATCAAATTCCCACTTCAGCTTAGTTGCGCCATCTGCACCAGTATCCTCGGCACCTGCATCTGTTTTGGTAGAATCTGTGAGCCACGAGGACTCAGCAATCTCACACCCGCGAGATCAAGACTATTTAAGGTCAAAGGTAGGTAAGGGGTAATATGGTGGAGCTGCGGCAAGCAGTAAGCATATATGGTGGCTAACATACGCAAGTGAGAGCGAGAAGAGAAGCAACGCGTCGGTCGAGAAGCTAGAAGTGATCAAGAAGTGATCCTGAAACTACTGACGTCAAGCATAACTCAAATCGTGTTCACTTCCCGGACTCCGCCGAGAAGAGACCATCACGGCTACACACTCGGTTGATGCATTTTAAAGAGGTCAAGTGTCAAGTTATCTACAACCGGACATTAACAAATTCCCATCTGCCTCATAACCGCGGGCACGGCTTTCGAAAGATTATATACCCTACATGGGTGTCCCAACTCATCCCATCACAAGCTCTCACGGTCAACAAAGGAATAGACCTTCTCCCGGGAAGACCCGATCAGTCTCGGAATCCTGGTTCACAAAACATTTCGACAATGGTAAAACAAGACCAGCAAAGCCACCCGATGCGCCGACAAATCCCGATAGGAGCTGCACATATCTCATTCTGAGGGCAACACCGGATGAGACTAGCTACGAGTAAAACCAACCCTCAAGTTTCCCCGAGGTGGCCCCGCAGG
>NC_057795.1:112119683-112121856 GCF_018294505.1 Triticum aestivum
GACCCTTGGGCGCGCGAAACCCCAAGGGAAAAGGGCTTAGGTGGCAAATGGTAAAACCAAGGTTGGGCCTTGCTGGAGGAGTTTTAATCAAAGCGAACTATTAAGGGGGTTCCATAAATCACCCAACCGTGTAATGAACGCAAAATCAAGGAACATAACACCGGTATGACGGAAACTAGGGCGGCAAGAGTGGAACAAGTCACCAGGCATAAGGCCGAGCCTTCCACCCTTTACCAAGTATATAAGGTGCATTAATTTAATAGGAGATATCGTGATATCCCAAAATATCCATGTTCCGACCAGGAACAAACTTCATCTTCACCTGCAGCTAACAATGCTATAAGAGGGGCTGAGCAAAAGCGGTGACATAGCCAGACAAAGGGTTTGCTAGGACAGGATGGTTAGAGGTTTAACATGGCAATAGGGAGGCATGGTAAACAATGGCAGGTAGAACTAACATAGCGATAGAGCGAGTACTAGCAAGCAGAGATAGAAGTGATATCGAAGGTATGATCATCTTGCCTGCAAGGTTCTCAGAGTTGTCGAATGCTGGATCCTCGTTAGCGTACTCAATAGGTTCCTCGTGCACGTACTCGTCTCCCGGCTCTACCCAAAGCAAGAACACAAGCAAAGGAACCACAATAAATCACGGTGCAATGCACAAGCAACATGATGCAATACATGTCATGATATGCGAGATGTGATATGCAATGCATATGCGTGCTTCGGAAGGAAAGATGATGAACAAGGCATCAACTTGGCAAACCAAGTATGCCGCTGGAAAGATGAGATGATTTCGGTTGAAATCGATATAAAGATCGCCGGATTCGGATACACGGTTTGCAAATGGCAAGCAAAACAAGAATGGCACAAAGCTGCGTTTAACAACACGAAGCTACTTAGCATGCAACAAGAAACTATGCTACAGCACCCCAACATGAAAACAAAGCATATGGCAGTGATCTACAGGAGATGCTTTACAAAAGAGGAACACTGAGCTACGGCTAAATCACATCATAACAGGTTCAAACAAGCATGGAGAAAGTGCAAAAAATTATCAGGTTGGACATGGCATAAACAACATCACGAAGCAATGTTCAGAGCAGGTTATCAACATGCTACAGGAACTTATAATAGCAAAGCAAGGCATGGCATGAATCTAATCAAAGCATAGATCAAAAGTCCCTTACTGACCATAAGCCAAAAAGGATCAGAAAATATGATGGCACCCACGTAAACATAGCAAGTTTCGTTAACAGATTCAGCAAACAAAGCATGGCATTGAAATAATTACGAAGGCACCTTCGTGATCTCGATGCACTCACTACAGAGAATTCATGATAAACTAAGCATACATCCATCAAGAAGACATGTCATAGAAGCTATACATGGCAAGAAACAACATCATAGCATATCCGGACCAACTACAACAACCTTGGCCATATTGAATAACATGTAAACAATCTGCCAGGAAACATTTTGAAGCAAAAGTAGAGCACGAAAATGACATGCTAGACTACTCCAAAATTGCAACCAGGAACATGGATGGATAGAGCATAACCATGTTTTCAAAACACCCTTACTGAAGTATCTCAAATTATGCATGTATCTCTCTATAGCAACATGTTTACATGGCATCAAAATTACAGCAGAACAGGAACTAAAATCAGCATTATCACGAAGCCTAGTTTGAGATACATGGTAAGCACCTCTATAAAGAAGACATAGCCTAGTTCAAAACACATTTAGGGACCAAGTCCATAGGATGCACACATCAATCATGGCAAAAATGACAAAAGAGCTCGTTCTGATAAGAATCTGAAACTAACATTATGAAGCCATCTTCCAACAACATTTCGGGCATCAAGATGACCCCAAATGTAAATGATGCAATGGAATGGAATGGTGTACTCTTCAAGGCGAACAATTTGACATATTACACTCCCAAAACGGAGCTAAGAATGCGTAGATGTGATGCGATGAAGATGCAACAATTTAACAGCAGAATAATGACTTAGTGAAAAATGGGGGGGGGAGTCAACCTAGCAGATCGGATCTGGATCTGGCCGGATCACGGCTCGGACGTCGAGGTTCGTCGTTGGAGCGGGCGGCGACGGCGGCCGGAGTAGGAGGGGACGAGACCGGGGATGAGGAGGTCCGGTGGAGGGCGGCC
>NC_057795.1:112122512-112214046 GCF_018294505.1 Triticum aestivum
GGGGGCGCGGTGAAGCCCACGTGGCAGCTCGCGATTGGCCGGGCGGCGGCGGGCGGACGCGTCCGGCTCGCCCGACGTGTCCGGTGGCGCGGATAGGGGAGATTTTTAGGGTTTCGTCCGGATTTCGGGGAAGGGATCTATATTTATAGGTAGAGGGAGCTAGGAGTGTCCAAATGAGGTGCGGTTTTCGCCCACACGATTGTGATCGAATGACCGAGATCATGAAGGGGAGTTAGATGGGTTATTGGGCTGTTTTGGAGGGTGTTGGGCTGCAACTTAAAAGAGGCCTTTGCGGATATGCAGATAACTGTTGGAGTACCGAACGAGCTCCAAATGACCCGAAACTTGACAGGTGGTCTGCCAATGTTATACCAGGGCCACTTGGCAAGGCTCGGTCCATTCCGAGAATGTTCAACACCCGCACACGAAAAGAGACAAGAGGGGTGCGCCGGTGCACGTGGGAGTGTCGGATTGCAAAACGGACAACGGGGAAAAAGCTCGGATGCATGAGACAAACACGTATGCAAATGAGATGCACATGATGACATGATATGATATGCATGACATGAATAAAATGCAAAACAAAAGGCAAAACCCAACCACGGAGGGAATATCATATCACATAGCCGAAAATGGCAAGAGTTGGAGTTACAAAGATGGAAAGTTACATCCGGGGTGTTACATCAACTCAAGTCGAGTGGTGTGGAATATTTTCCAAACTCTAAGCAAAGAAACACCCAAGTGGGTGATCGGATAGAAAACAACATTCAAAAGATCAGTTAGAGTTTTGATGACCTGAACATTGGTCTGAAGGGCAGTACTGGCGTTGTAAGTCACCTGGCTTGCCTCGTGCATCACCTTCACCTGCTCCATGACAAGGTTCACCTGGCAAAGAGCTTCCCTAGCGGCACTCGGCGAGTCGTCCGGGGTCTGATATGCAGCAAAGAGTGATGGCTGCAAGGCAGTCAAAGCAGTTGCTGGATCAGAGACGTGGAGTTGCACTGGAGCAGCAGGAGTCGGTGCAGTCGAGCTCGATAGTCGATTAGTCGTCAACGGGCTGGCGAATGTGACGCTGGTCAACGAGCTCTCCGGAACGTTCGACCACCGCCTCAAGCGCCAGCGTCGACTAAGGCACTTGAACTTCAAGCCTCCTCTTATCAGAACTCCCACCCCTCTTCCTCCTCTCCTATAGAGGCACTTCTTCATCATCAGGAAGCACAACGACCTCTTGCGGAACTACAGAAAGAGAGAAATGTCAGAAACTCTGCTGATTGGCGATCGACTCAACATAACAAAGCTTGGTCGAACGGACTTACCGACTCGCGAGGTGGCCTCTTCGTCTCCTGGCACCTTGTCGATGTCCATGTCAGTGGTAGCAGAGGTGGGACTAGAAAGATGCATGAATCGGCTAGTCAGAACAAAACAAATCTTTAGTCGACCAATGTAAACACAAGCGAGACACTCACCTAGAAGCAACAGGGACGTACATCTTGATCCGTGGCAAAGTCTTCTGAGCCTTGGGAGGAGCAACTTTGGGCTGCTTGGCCACCTTTTCCGTTGGCTCCAGGGTCGACATCCAAGTGCGCTTCTGAGTGCTGGTACTCGGAGCCACGCTTTTCCCGCGCCCGCCAGACGGGTCATGCTGCTGTGTGGATCGACATTCGGAGCGCGACGGCGAGTCGACTTCTTCCTCCTCGTCCGACTCCTCGCTCTCCTCGTCCTCCTCCTCTTCACCCGGAGACTCCCACTCGCCACTCTCCTCCGCACTGTCCTCTCCCTCCTGGTCCTGCTCCAAAGCTTGTTCGCCATTGGGCATTGAATGCATCTCAGTGAATACCTGCAGTAAAAATTAGTCGAGTAAGAGTCAGTCAACATCAAGTACAGTCGGAGCGTGAGCGTGAAATAGTCAGAACAAAGAGCATACCTTGTCAGGAGGATTACCATCGCCGAAGGGGATGACCCGCCTGGATGCTCTGGGGTTGTCCTAGTTGCCTGTGATGCTCCTCAGCCATAAATCCACGGTATCGGACGGCACTTCTTCTGGATGGACCCGAGCGGTGTCGTCCGGTCCAGAGTACAGCCACATAGGATGATCGCGAGCCTGGAGAGGCTGGATGCGTCGACTGAGGATCATTTCCAACAGGTCCAGGCCGGTGACACCCTCATTGATATGTTGGACCACTCTCTCCACCAACATCTTCGTCTCCACAGTCTCGGTAGCAGTTACTTTCAGTGCGGCAGGAGTTTGAACACGGTCGAATGAGAAGTGGGGAAGACCAGTCGACTGACCTGGAGCTGCGACGTCCTGGCAGTAGAATTAGGTCGACTGCCAGCCTCTAACCGGATTCAGGGAGAGTCATGGCAGGAAAGGCACTCCTATGCCTCTTTTGGATACCTAAATCCCCACACATTTGAATGACGTGGGTTTTTGAGTCACTCTACTTCGCCTTTTTAACCGACTGGGAATGGATGGTGAAGATATGTTTGAAAAGACCCCAGTGCTGTCGACACCCTAAGAAGTTCTCGCACATCGATACGAATGCAGCCAAATACGTGATGGTGTTGGGAGAAAATGGTGGAGTTGAGCGCCAAAGAAGTTCAGGAATCCTCGGAAGAAAGGATGCGGAGGGAGCGAAAAACCCCGGTCGACATGAGTGGCGAGTAGTACACACTCACCCGGTCGAGATTAGCCCGGACTCCTCCAGCTCAGCCAAATCCTCTTGCCGGACCGAAGACTGGATCCAATCGCCCTGGATCCATCCCTGCAGCAGCCTCGCGCGCGATGACGACCCGCGGTTCTGCTTCTTGCCTTTCGCCGCCCCTGTCGCCTTCTTTGCGCGCTCTAGCGCCGTCGTCTTGTCCTTCACCATGGCGGTAGGGCAGCGGCGTCGAGAGCGAAGGAGCTGGGCGCGGTGGATAGGCGGAGGAGAAAGAAGGAGTAACAGGCGTGCACAGTGCAGGTGCCTTGGCCCCATCGCCTTATAAAGGGTCGCTTCCGAGTGACTGACGCGTGGGGCTAGGAAATCCTGTCAAATCCCGCAACAGTTACGCATAACGTACGTGGCGAAAAAGGTGGCACGGTAATCGAGGCATCGCTGCTTATCTGGTCCGCCCGTTTCGGCGCCCTTCATCCTGCGCGCTTCCCTGAAATTTTGTATCCCGTGAAATCCGGGATACGCAGTAGTCAATCACGCCCAAGATCCCGCGCTCTAATACAACACTAGGCACATGATGCCACAAGTTCAGTCGACAACTCACTGAATGGATCAAGGCGACTGAGTCGACACTGAAGTACCGGCGTAGGTTTTCAGTCTTGCAAAAAACGCTCACGAAGGTGCAAAGCTCAGAACAGGTTCAACTTCAACCTACTATCCACTCGAACCTTAATCCATTCGGGGCTATTGATGAGGATACAAACTTGGGGTAGGGTCATAGGCCTGACCTATACGTCCTACCCAAGGTCACTACCCTAGAAGTTAAAAGGTCCAAGAGACAACAGAAGGCCACCAGTCGGAGACGTCGTGTGCAATCCACTCAACGGACGTGTGAGTCGGAGGTCTTCCTCCCTACCGTCACTCGACCATACAGAGAACCACTCGACCATACATAGAACCACTCGACCTATCGAAGACCAGGAGCCACTCGGTGTGGCAATGGACAGGCGTTCCTTCCATAGTCTTTAAGGTCATTAACAACACTTAAGACTAGCGTTATCAGTAACGCCCCCACTTTATGTACATTATGTCCCTTGTAATGGAGGATGGATGGGTCTGGAAACACTCTATATAATCTACCCCCTCCTCTGGCATAAGGGTTCGCACCCCCTGTAATATCACACATATAATCCAATCGACCACCTCCGGGCACCGAGACATAGGGTTGTTACTTCTATTGAGAAGGGCATGAACTCGTAAACCTCGTGTGTACACCTTCACCATAGCCAAGATCTTGCCTCTCCATACCTACCCCCCTTTCCACTGTCAGTCTTAGGACCACGACAGTACCCATCATTCTCCTGTCCAAAAGGGACTTATTCTTATCCATGGTGTTGAGAATCATGTTGAAATCTCCTATAGCCATCCACGGCCCCGGGCAAAGTGCTCTTCTAGTTGTCAACTCCTCGAGCGTTAGAATCTTATGTGCATCCCCTTGCAGGCCATATATCACCGACAACCACCAGGGGTCACCCTCTCTTGGTGTAACATAACCCGTGATGAAATTCGTGTCCAACCCCGTATTGAAAATCGATACCCTCAACGAGTCCCAAGCAATGAAAATACCACCACAAGTCTCAGACATAGGAAAGTACATGAAACCATCATATGCTGGCCCAAGGCACTGCAAGATTACATGTTGGTCTACACGCTCCAGTTTAGTCTCCAAGATACACCATATATCTACTTTCATAGAGTCAGCGAGCTCCCTAAGCGCATCCTTTTCAGTCGAGATGTTGAGCCCCCTCACATTCCAACACACCAGGTCCAGGACAGTGTACGACATTTGGAAGCAGCATGCCTCCAATGTCCGTACCCACACAGGAAACTCTATGTGACCATCATACTATCCATTGCACTGGCAAGATTGACTGGCACAGTCTTCCCAAAGATACACGCGATCACCTTGAGCTGAGGTTCGCGGAGGGGTGAGTAGAAGATGACTCACAGCTGCTCCAATGCTCCCTCCAAGACTGCTAGATCATCCTCCGTGATTCCTAGAGTTTTGAGTAGAACTATTTCCGCCACCGATGCCTTAGACTTGTAATGGTTGCCCACTCCAACGGACCAGGTATTGCGCCTTGGGGTGAAAGGACGTTGTCCCGCTCGGACACCCCACATCGTTTCAATCTCCTTCAACAGGGGCGGTGCCAGCTTCTTCAACATTCCGGTGCAAAATGACTTAATGTTACCCAGAGCCACTTGTTCTTTGGCTGAAACTCCTACCTCCACTACCCTGTGGGCCACGGTTTGCATGCCATTGGACATGGTCATGTCAAGGGTGCATGCATCCCCTGCCAGAATCTGCATGTCACATCACTACAAAACAAAGACACATCTGTGACATTTTGGGCCGAATGATTTTTCAGTCATGCTTATGACACTTCTATGATGATAATTGTGACAAAACCCGATATCATCATAGATGTAGTGGGATCCTACTTCTATGACAAAAAATTATGATAGAAAATGGCCTTCTTGTCCTGGGCGGGCAGGAGATGCACCTGCATGACATTCTTTGGGCCGTCCATGACGGGAAAAATCATGGTAGAAGTGAGGGCGAGGAAAATTTCGGGGAGTTCCCGATTAGGGAGGGTGGTCGGGGCCGAGCGATGCATGGAGGGATTGTGCGTTTCTATTGTACATGTACGTGTGTGTGTGTGTGTGCGAGGTGTTGGGCTCTAACTGAACCCGAGCGAGGTATTCGCTTACTGAACCAGAGAGATTTCACTAGCTACATTAATGAATTCAAGCGATCAATTGATCCCTGGCTATTAACTTAACCCAATCGAGGTATTCCTTCGCTACTACTGCTAACTGAAGTTGATCATGTTGGGGAATGTAGCAGAAATTCAAAATTCTCTACGCATCACCAAGATCAATCTATGGAGATTCTAGCAACAAGAGAGGGAGAGGATGAGCATCTTCATACCTTTGAAGATCGCTAAGCGGAAGCGTTACAAGAACGTGGATGATGGAGTCGTACTCGCGGTGATTCAAATCGCGGAAGATCTGATCTAGCACCGAACGGACGGCGCCTCCATGTTCAACACACGTACATCCTGGGGATGTCTCCTCCTTCTTGATCCAGCAAGGGGAGAGGAGAAGTTGAGGGAGGACTCTGACAACACGACGGCGTGGTGGTGGTGGAGCTCGTGGTTCTCTAGCAGGGCTTCGCCAAGCACTATGGAGGAGGAGGAGGTGTTGGAGGAGGGAGAGGGCTGCGCCAGGGGAAGGGTGCGGCTGCCCTCTCTCTCCCTCACTATATATAGGGGGAAGGGGGTGGAGGAGGCGCTCTAGGGTTCTCTAGGGGATGGGTGGCTGCCACAGGGTAAACCCTAGATGGTTTTGGGCGCCCCCACCCCTAGGAAACTTGCCCCCAAAGCCGGGAGGGGCCGCTACCCTAGGGGAGGCGCCCCCACCTCTCTAGGTTATGTGAGAGGGGTTGGGAGGGGCGCACAGCTGATAACCCACAAGTATAGGGGATAGTTGTAGCCTCTTTCGATAAGTAAGAGTGTCGAACCCAACGAGGAGCTAAAGGTAGAACACATATTCCCTCAAGTTCTATCGACCACTGATACAACTCTACGCACGCTTGATGTTCGCTTTACCTAGAACAAGTATGAAACTAGAAGTACTTTGTAGGTGTGAAAGGATAGGTTTGAAAGATAATAAAGAGCACGTAAACATAAACTAGGGGTTGTTTAGATAAAGACACAACTAAATTAGTAAAAGTAAAGAGCTTGTTGTCACGAGAAGTTTATTTGTCCCTAGGCAATCGATAACTAGACCGGTAATCATTATTGCAATTTTATTTGAGGGAGAGGCATAAGCTAACATACTTTCTCTACTTGGATCATATGCACTTATGATTCGAACTCTAGCAAGCATCCGCAACTACTAAAGATTTATGAAGGTAAAACCGAACCATAGCATTAAAGCATCAAGTCCTCTTTATCCCATACGCAAACAACCTACTTACTCGGGTTTGTGTTTCAGTCACTCACGCAACCCACCATAAGCAAATCATAAGCATATTGCAACACCCTACAGTGGGGATCCCTCATGCTTGCGCGACACAGAGAACACCATAGGACAACACCAATAATAAAACATACAACTCAAACCAATCATGATCATCTAATAGCCATAGAACAAAACGGATCTACTCAAACATCATAAGATAGCCATACATCATTGGGGAATAATATATAGCGTTGAGCACCATGTTTAAGTAGAGATTACAACGGGTAAGAGAGAGGTTACACCGCTGCATAGAGGGAGGAAGAGTTGGTGGAGATGTTGGTGAAGATGGCGGCAGTGTTGGTGAAGATCGCGGTGATGATGATGGCCCCCGGTAGCTCCGGCGCCACTAGAAAGAAGGGGGAGAGGGCCCCCCTTCTTCTTCTTCTTCCTTGACCTCCTCCCTAGATGGGAGAAGGTTTTCCCTTTGTTCCTTGGCTCCCATGGCGTGGGAAGGGCGAGAGCCCTTCCGAGATAGGATCTATCTCTCTGTTTCTGCGTTCTCTGCGTTCCCTGATTCTACCCCTTCACCGTTTCTTAAATATCCGGAGATCCGTAACTCCGATTGGGATGAATCTTTTACCCAGATCTTTCTCATAAAATTAGCTTTCTTGCGCCAAAAGAAGAGCATCAACCACCTTACGGGTGGACCACGAGGGTCAGGGGCGCGCCTGGGGGGGGGGGGTAGGGCGCCCCCCCCTACCTCGTGACCACCACGGACACCGTTTCGCGTTGATTTCACCTCCCCAAAATCATAAATATTCCAAAAAAATCTCCGTCCGTTTTTATCCCGTTTGGACTCCGTTTGATATTGGGTTTCTGCGAAACAAAAAACATGCAACAGACAGGAACTGACACTAGGCACTGGATCAATATGTTAGTCCCAAAAATAATATAAAAAGTTGCCAAAAAGTATATGGAAGTGAATAATATTGGCATGGAACAATCAAAAATTATAGATACGACAGAGATGTATCAGCATCCCCAAGCTTAATTCCTGCTCGTCCTCGAGTAGGTAAATGATAAAAAAAAAATTTGATGTGGAATGCTACCTAGCATAATCTTGATCATATGTCTTATCATGGCATGAATATTAATAAACGAGTGATTCAAAGAAATAGTCTATCATTTGACATAAAAACAATAATACTTCGAGCATACCAATAAAGCAATCATGTCTTTTCAAAACAACATGGCCAAATAAAGTTATCCCTACAAAATCATATGGTGTGGTTGTTTCTCTATCTTCATCACACAAAGTATTTAATCATGCACAACCCCGATGACAAGCCAAGCAATTGTTTCATACTTTAATAATCTCAAACCTTTTCAACTTTCACGCAATACATGAGCGTGAGCCATGGATATGGCATTATATGTGGAATAGAATATGATGGTGGGGGTTATGTGGAGAAGACAAAAAAAAGAGAAAGTCTCACATCGACTAGGCGTATCAACGGGCTATGGAGATGCCCATCAATTGATGTCAATGCGAGGAGTAGGGATTGCCATGCAATGGATGCACTAGAGCTATAAGTGTATGAAAGCTCAAACTGAAACTAAGTGGGTGTGCATCCAACTTTCTCTCTCATAAAGACCTCGGGCATTTGAGGAAGCCCATCATCGGAATATACAAGCCAAGTTCTATAATGAAAATTCCTACTAGTATATGAAAGTGAAAGCATAGGAGACTCTCTCTATGAAGAACATGGTGCTACTCTGAAGCACAAGTGTGGTAAAAGGATAGTAACATTGCCCCTTCTCTCTTTTTCTCTCATTTTTTTTATTTTTTTGGTGGGCTTCTTTGGCCTCTTTTTTTTATTTGAGCTTCTTTGGCCTCTTTTATTTTTCATAAAGTCCGGAATCTCATCCCAACTTGTGGGGGAATCATAGTCTCCATCATCATTTCCTCACTGGGGCAATGCTCTAATAATGATGATCATCACACTTTTATTTACTTACAACTCAATATCTAGAACAAAGATATGACTCTATATGAATGCTTCCGGTGGTGTACCAGGATGTGCAATGATCTAGAATAGCAATGACATCAAAAAACAGACAAACCATGAAAACATCATGCTAGCTATCTTATGATCATGCAAAGCAATATGACAATGAATGCTCAAGTCATGTATATGATGATGATGGAAGTTGCATGGCAATATATCTCGGAATGGCTATGGAGATGCCATGATAGGTAGGTATGGTGGCTGTTTTGAGGAAGATATAAGGAGGCTTATGTGTGATAGAGCGTATCGTATCACGGGGTTTGGATGCACCGGCGAAGTTTGCACCAACTCTCATGGTGAGAAAGGGCAATGCATGGTACCGAAGAGGCTAGCAATGATGGAAGGGTGAGAGTGCGTATAATCCATGGACTCAACATTAGTCATAAAGAACTCATATACTTATTGCAAAAATCTACAAGCCATTGAAAACAAAGTACTACGCGCATGCTCCTAGGGGGATAGATTGGTAGGAAAAGACCATCGCTCGTCCCTGACCGCCACTCATAAGGAAGACAATCAATAAATAAAATTGTGCTCCGACTTCATCACAAAGCAGTTCACCATACGTGCATGCTATGGGAATCACAAACCTCAACACAAGTGTCTCTACAATCCACAACCACCCACTAGCATGACTCTAATATCACCACCTTTATATCACAAAACTATTGCAAGGAATCAAACATATCATATTCAGCGATCTACAAGTTTATGTAGGATTTTATGACTAACCATGTGATTGACCAATTCCTGTCATCTCTCAAAATAGATATAAGTGAAGCAAGAGAGTTTAATTCTTTCTACAAAAGATATGTCCATGCTCTAACAAATATAAGTGAAGCAAAAGAGCATTCTACAAATGGCGGTTTTCTATGTGAAGAGAAACAGGCAATCCAGACTTCAAATGATATAAGTGAAGCGCATGAAGCATTCTATAAAGCCATACTTAAAAGATATAAGTGAAGTGCAAAGAGCATTCTTATAAATCAACCAAGGACTATCTCTTACCAGCATGGTGCATAAAAGAAAAAAAGTGAAAACTAAATGCAAAAGATGCTCCAGGACTTGCACATAATGCATGAACGAAACGAATTCGAAAACATACCGATACTTGTTGAAGAAAGAGGGGATGCCTCCCCAGCATCCCCAAGCTTAGACGCTTTAGTCTCCTTGAATATTTACTTGGGGTGCCTCGGGCATCCCCAAGCTTGAGCTCTTGCCTCTCTTCCTTCTTCTCACATCGAAACCTTCTCAATCATCGAACACTTCATCCACACAAAACTTCAACAGAAAATTCGGTAAGATCCGTTAGTATAATAAAGCAAATCACTACTCTAAGTACTGTAGCAAACCAATTCATATTTTGTTTTTGCATTGTGTCTACTATAATATAGCTTTTCCATGGCTTAATCCACTGATATAAATTGATAGATTCATCAAAAGAAGCAAACTATGCATCAAAAACAGAATCTGTCAAAAACAGAACAGTCTGTAGAAATCTGAACATCCACCATACTTCTGGTACCCCAAAAATTCCACCAACATTAGGAAAAATAAAAAGTTGTATAGGAAGACAGTGCAAAAGGAATCAGAACCAATTGACGTTCCATTTAAAAATGTAAAATCGTGCACTTCAGACAAAGTTTCTGTCCTGCACCGTACAAACCAACAAGCATCGTAAACATCCTAAAGGCAAACCTTGGCACATTATTTTTATAATACAATTGAATTGTACAAGGGGATAATTATTTTTGATGAAAAGTTTCTGTAGTCAATATTCAGAAAGGTTCCGTGAGCATGAACAAAGTTCAAGGAGCTCTCCCACTTGAACAATGCTTGTCTTTCTCACTTTCACTTTCCTTTTTGAAAAGTTTTTAGGTTCCCCTATTTATTTTTGTGTTTTTAAACTATATAAAAGCACTCAACAGAAATAAATGACTCTCTAAAACTTCTGGGTTGTCTCCCTGGCAGCACTTTCTTTAAAGCCATTAAGCTAGGCATTTAGTGCTCAAGTAATGAATCAACCCGGATCCCAAGGTATATCAAAGCCAATTTTAATTAACAATGATTTGTAATTTAGTAGTGAGCACAAAGTAACATATATCATGCAACAACAAAGTCTAACTCTCTTCCTATGCATCGGCATGTCATAAAAGAACAATTCATGCACACCAAGTAAAGGCCAATGCATAGTATAAGCAATTTCTTGCAATTCTATTGTATGGGAAACATAGAGAGGTGGAGGTATAGTTCCTCTCTCATAATAATTGCAAGTAGCAGAAGCAAGCACATGCATATTATATTCATCAAAATCATCATGTGCAACGGTAAAAGGCAACCCATCAATATAATCCTTAATAAGCACAAATTTCTCCGATATAGTGTAGTTGGTAGAATTCAAAAAGATAATAGGACTATCATGCGTGGGTGCAATAGCAACAATTTCATGTTTAACATAAGGAACTATAGCAAGTTCATCTCCATAAGCATAATTCATATTGGCATCTTGGCCACAAGCATAGCAAGCATCATCAAAAACGGATATTTCAAAAGAATCATAGGGATCATAACAGTCATCATAGCAATCATCCTTCGGTAAGCATGAAGGGGAATTAAATAATGTATGAGTTGGAGGGTTACTCTCATTAGAAGGTGGGCATGGGTGATCAATCCACTCTTCCTCCTTTTGTTCTTCGCTCTCCTCCTCATCTCTTTCATCCAATGAGCTCATAGTTTCATCAATTTCTTCTTCCATAGATTCCTGCAAAATACTAGTCTCTTCTTGGACAGCGGAGACTTTCTTAATAAGAGCATTAATTTCATAATTGTATTTATAATTCTCATAGCAATATATGAGGATAGCTAAATTTTCAGAACTATAAACAGCATCATCAAAATCCTCAAATTCTTTGCACATAGCTTCAATTTCATAAGCACCCATAAAAGCAACAAATTCTTCTATTTGTTCCACATCATAGTAATCATATATACCATTAGCATAAGAAGCTAAGGTTTTATTATCATTAAATTTGCATGAAAAGGGAAGGTGCGGAGAATTTATCCTAGAGCAACAAGTATAATCATATTCCACGCATAGTTACCAAGCATACCACTTCAACATATTAATTTGATCCCATAATAGTTTCCCTTTTTGTGTCGAGCGATAATCCCTAAAGTATTCACATTGATCCAACGTTACTCCCATTATAAAGTTGAATGTGGTTTTCTCAGGATTATCGAAGTAGTACAAAATATTTTTCTCATGATGAGAATCGAGGGTTTTAGGAGTTACCCCATCCTCATGAGTAGCAAGTACACCTAATTTTTTTGTTATTTTGTGTTCCATATCCATAACTAAAGATAGAGAACAACTTAGAACAACAAATAAGAATTACTTAGTGATAAAGCAAACAAGCACACACGAGAATATTCACCCCACACTATGACTCCCCGGCAATGGCGCCAGAAAAAGGTCTTGATAACCCACAAGTATAGGGGATAGTTGTAGCCTCTTTCGATAAGTAAGAGTGTCGAACCCAACGAGGAGCTAAAGGTAGAACAAATATTCCGTCAAGTTCTATCGACCACCGATACAACTCTATGCACGCTTGATGTTCGCTTTACCTAGAACAAGTATGAAACTAGAAGTACTTTGTAGGTGTGAAAGGATAGGTTTGCAAGATAATAAAGAGCACGTAAACATAAACTAGGGGCTGTTTAGATAAAGACATAACTAAATTAGTAAAAGGAAAGAGCTTGTTGTCACGAGAAGGTTATTTGTCCCTAGGCAATCGATAACTAGACCGGTAATCATTATTGCAATTTTATTTGAGGGAGAGGCATAAGCTAACATACTTTCTCTACTTGGATCATATGCACTTATGATTCGAACTCTAGCAAGCATCCGCAACTACTAAAGATTCATTAAGGTAAAACCCAACCATAGCATTAAAGCATCAAGTCCTCTTTATCCCATACGCAAACAACCAACTTACTCGGGTTTGTGTTTCAGTCACTCACGCAACCCACCATAAGAAAATCATAAGCATATTGCAACACCCTACAGCGGGGATCCGTCACGCTTGCGCGACACGGAGAGCACCATAGGACAGCACCAATAATAAAACATACAACTCAAACCAATCATGATCATCAAATAGCCATAGGACAAAACGGATCTACTCAAACATCATAAGATAGCCATACATCATTGGGGAATAATATATAGCGTTGAGCACCATGCTTACAGAGGGTAAGAGAGAGGTTACACCGCTGCATAGAGGGAGGAAGAGTTGGTGGAGATGTTGGTGAAGATGGCGGCGGTGTTGATGAAGATCGCGGTGATGATGATGGCCCCCGACAGCGCTCCGGCGCCACCGGAAGCAAGGGGGAGAGGGCCCCCTTATTCTTATTCTTCCTTGACCTCCTCCCTAGATGGGAGAAGGGTTTCCCCTCTATTCCTTGGCTCCCATGGCATGGGAGGGGCGAGAGACCCTCTGAGATTGGATCTATCTCTCTGTTTCTGCGTTCTGTGCGTTCCCTGATTATACCCCTTCACCGTTTCTTAAATATCCGGAGATCCGTAACTCCGATTGGGGTGAATCTTTCGCCCAGATCTTTCTCGTAAAATTAGATTTCTTGCGCGAAAATAAGAGCATCAACCGCCTTACGGGTGGACCACGAGGGTCAGGGGCGCGCCTGGGGGGTAGGGCACGCCCCCTACCTCGTGACCACCACGGACACCCTTTCGCGTTGATTTCACCTCCCAAAAATCATAAATATGCCAAAAAAAATCTCCATCCGTTTTTATCCCGTTTGGACTCTGTTTGATATTGGGTTTCTATGAAACAAAAAACATCCAACAAACAGGAACTGGCAATAGGCACTGGATCAATATGTTAGTCCCAAAAATAATATAAAAAGTTGCCAAAAAGTATATGGAAGTGAATAATATTGGCATCGAACAATAAAGAATTATAGATACGACGGAGACGTATCAACAGCCCCTTAGTGGGCTGGTGTGCCCCCTCCCCTTGGCCCATACGGCCCCACAAAGCTTGTCGGGGCCTCCGAAACACCTTTCGGTCATGCTGGTCGTCACCCGGTACTCCTAGAACAATTCCGGACTCCAATACCCTTCGTCCAATATATCGATCTTCACCTCTGGACCATTCCAGAGTTCCTCGTCACGTCTGGGATCTCATCTGGGACTCCGAACAACCTTCGGTAACCACATACTATTTCCCATAACAACTCTAGCATCACTGAATCTTAAGTGTGTAGACCCTACGGGTTCGGAAACCATGCAGACATGACCGAGATAGTTCTCCAGCCAATAACCAACAGCGGGATCTGGATACCCATGTTGACTCCCACATGTTCCACAATGATCTCATCGGATGAACCACGATGTTGGGGATTCAATCAATCCTGTATACAATTCCCTTTGTCAATCGGTATGTTACTTGCCCGAGATTCAATCATCGGTATCCCAATACCTCGTTCAATCTCGTTACCGGCAAGTCACTTTACTCGTTTCGTAATGCATGATCCTGTGACTAACTACTTAGTCACATTGAGCTCATTATGATGATGCATTACCGAGTGGACCCAGAGATACCTCTCCGTCATACGGAGTGAAAAATCCCAGTCTTGATTCGTGCCAACCCAACAGACACTTTTGGAGATACCTGTAGTGCACCTTTATAGCCATCCAGCTATGTTGTGACGTTTGGTACACCCAAAGCATTCCTACGATATCCGGGAGTTGCACAATCTCATGGTATAAGGAAATGACACTTGACATTAGAAAAGCTCTTAGCAAACGAACTACACGATCTTGTGCTATGCTTAGGATTGGGTCTTGTCCATCAGATTATTCTCCTAATGATGTGATCCCGTTATCAGTGACATCTAACGTCCATGGTCAGGAAACCATAACAATCTATTGATCAACAAGCTAGTCAACTAGAGGCTCACTAGGGACATGTTGTGGTCTATGTATTCACACATGTATTACGGTTTCCAGTTAATACAATTATAGCATGAACAAGGAAATACAGTAATAACCATTCTATTATTGCCTCTAGGGCATATTTCCAACATTCTCCCACTTGCACTAGAGTCAATAATCTAGTTCATATCACTATGTGATCTTAATGAATTCAACACCCATGGGGTTTGATCATATCTCGCTTGTGAGAGAGGTTATTAGTGAACGGTCTGAACCTTTCAGATCCGTGTGTGCTTTACAAATCTCTATGTCATCTTGTAGATTCAGCTACCACGCTCTATTTGGAGCTTGAGGGAGTCCTAGATTAGGGGGTGTCCGGATGGCCAGACTATGACCTTTGGCCGGACTCCCGGACTATGAAGATACAAGATTGAAGACTCCGTCCCGTGTCCGGATGGGACTTTCCTTGGCGTGGAAGGCAAGCTTGGCGATACGATATGAAGATCTCGTCCCATTGTAACCGACTCTGTGTAACCCTAGCCCTCTCCGGTGTCTATATAAACTGGAGGGTTTTAGTCCGTAGGACGAACAACAATCATACCATAGGCTAGCTTCTAGGGTTTAGCCTCTCTGATCTCGTGGTAGATCCACTCTTGTACTACCCATATCATCAATATTAATCAAGCAGGAGTAGGGTTTTACGTCCATCAAGAGGGCCCGAACCTGGGTAAAAACATCGTGTCCCTTATCTCCTGTTACCATCTGCCTAGACGCACAGTTCGGGACCCCCTACCCGAGATCCGCCGGTTTTGACACCGACATTGGTGCTTTCATTGAGAGTTCCTTTGTGTCGTCACCTTTAGTCCCGATGGCTTCTTCGATCATCAACCACGACGCGGTCCAGGGTGAGACCTTTCTCCCTGGACACATCTGCGTATTCGGCGGCTTCGCACTGCGGGCCAACTCGCTTGGCCATCTGGAGCAGATCGAAAGCTACGCCCCTGGCCATCAGGTCAGGTTTGGAAGATTAAATTATACGGCCGACATTCGCGTGGACTTGATCTTCGATGGATTCGAGCCACGGCCGAGCGTGCCGCTCTGTCCCGATGGGCATGATCTAACTCTGCCGCCGGACAACGCCCAGAGTGCCGGTCAGGTGTCCGCTCCGATCATTAGCTCGGAGCCGACTGCGCTAGTCGGGGATGGACGGTTGGACGCCACCCCGGGAGCCGCAATCTCTACAGCGATAGAGCCAAATACCAGCCTAGTCCTTTGCAGGGCCCGTGACTTTAAGGTGCCGGACTCCGCTCCGGACTCCGATTCCGCACCCCTTCCGATCGAACCCGATTGGGCTCCGATCATGGAGTTCACCGCCGCGGACGTCTTTCAGCACTCGCCCTTTGGCGATATCCTGGATTTACTAAAGTCTCTCTCTTTGTCAGGAGAGCCCTGGCCGGACTATGGCCAGCAGGGTTGGGATGCGGACGACAAGAAATTCGAAACCCACCCACCACCCATTTTGTAGCCACTGTCGACGATCTAACCGACATGCTAGACTTCGACTCCGAAGACATCAACGGTATGGACGCCGATGAAGGAGACGACCAAGAACCAGCACCTATAGGGAACTGGAAAGCCACCTCGTCATATGACATATACATGGTGGACACCCCCAAAGCAGGGGGTGGCGATGAAAAAACGGAGGATGACCCCTCCAAGAAGCAACCCAAGCGCCGACGTCAGCGGCGCCGCTCTAAATCCCGCCAAAGCAAAAATGG
The DNA here is from genome assembly GCF_018294505.1 of Triticum aestivum. Taxonomy (NCBI): domain Eukaryota; kingdom Viridiplantae; phylum Streptophyta; class Magnoliopsida; order Poales; family Poaceae; genus Triticum; species Triticum aestivum. Next base: position 112,138,993 of record NC_057795.1, read on the forward strand.
CGATTCCGGCACCGGAGATAACAACACGTCGGACAGTGCCGAAGACAACCCCCTCCAGCAGGATTTAGTGCAGGAGGACGAAGGAGCCAGCCCTCATGAGAGAGCGGCCAACAGAGAGGTCGAGGACGACCATTATATCCCTCCCTCCGAAGACGAGGCAAGCCTCGACGACGACGAATTTGTCGTGCCAGAGGATCCTGTCGAACAAGAGCGTTTCAAACGCAGGCTTATGGCCATGGCAAGCAGCCTCAAGAAAAATCAGCAGCAGCTTAGAGCTGACCAAGACTTGCTAGCCGATAGATGGACCGAAGTCCTGGCGGCCGAAGAGTATAAACTTGAACGCCCCTCCAAGAGCTACCCAAAGCGCAGGCTGCTACCCCAACTTGAGGAGGAAGCAACTAAACCTACATCACCAGCGTACGATGCGCCCGATCGGCCACCCCGTGGCCGCGACAGAGAGGCCTTCAGGCCCTCGACCCAAGCCGCACCCTGGCACTGCTCAAAACATACCAGAGTACGGGGAGACGCAACAAACCTGCAAGACATATTGGAGAATAAGGCAAGGCAAACAAGATCGATCTACGGATCGCATCGGCGCCCCGCTTCACGTGACGCTAGCCATCTCGCCAGACATGATAAATACGGCTAGGCCGAATACAACAGACCCAGCTCATCTGAGCTGCGTCGTGATATAGCCCAGTACAGGGGCGCCGCACACCCACTATGCTTCACAGACGAAGTAATGGATCATCAAATCCCCGAGGTCTTTAAACCCATAAACATCGAATCATACGATGGCACAACAGATCCTGCGGTATTGATCGAGGATTATCTCCTTCATATCGACATGGCCCGTGGTGATGATCTACACGCCATCAAATACCTCCCGCTCAAGCTTAAAGGACCAGCTCGACATTGGCTTAACAACCTGCCAGCAGAGTCAATTAGTTGCTGGGAGGACCTGGAATCCGCATTCCTTGACAACTTCCAGGGCACTTATGTGCGACCACCAGACGCCGATGACCTAAGCCACATAATCCAGCAGCCAGAGGAATCGGCCAGACAATTCTGGACATGGTTCCTAACCAAGAAAAAACAAATAGTTGATTGTCCGGACACCGAGGCCCTTGCAGCCTTCAGGCACAACATCCGAGACGAATGGCTTGCCCGGCACCTAGGACAGGAAAAGCCGAAATCTATGGCAGCCCTCACGACACTCATGACCCGCTTTTGCGCAGGAGAAGACATCTGGCTAGCTCGTAGCAATAACATAACCAAGAGCCCTGGCAATTCGGATAACAAGGACAACAATGGCAGGTCACGTCGCAACAAGCACAAGCTTCGCATTAACAGCGACAATACTGAAGATACGACAGTCAATGCCGGATTCATAGGCTCTAAACCCGGTCAGCGGAAGAAGCCATTCAAAAGAAACCCTCCGGGCCCATCCAGCTTAGACCGGATACTCGATCGCTCGTGCTAGATCCACGGCACCCCCGAACAGCCAGCCAACCACACCAACAGGGATTGTTGGGTGTTCAAGCAGGCAGGCAAGTTAAGCACCGAAACCAGAGACAAGGGTTGCATAGTGATGACGAGGCGGAGCTCCGGCCGCCGAACAACAGAGGACAGAGGGGATTCCCCCCGCAAGTGCGGACGGTGAACATGATATACACAACCCACATCCCCAAAAGGGAACGAAAGCGTGCTCTCAAGGACGTCTATCCATTGGAGCCAGTCTCCCCAAAGTTCAACCCATGGTCCTCCTTCCCGATCACTTTTGATCGAACGGACCACCCCACTAGCATCTATCACGGCGGATTCGCCGCATTGGTCCTAGACCCAATTATCAACGGATTTCACCTCACTAGAGTCCTAATGGATGGCAGCAGCCTGAACCTGCTTTATCATGATACAGTGCGAAAAATGGGTATCGATCCCTCAAGGATTAAACCCACAAAGACAACCTTTAAAGGCGTCATACCAGGTGTAGAAGCCAGCTGTACAGGCTCGGTTACACTCGAAGTGGTCTTCAGATCCCCGGATAATTTCCGAAGCGAAGAGTTAATCTTCGACATAGTCCCATTCCGCAGTGGCTATCACGCCCTGCTCGGACGAACCGCATTTGCAAGATTCAATGCAGTGCCGCACTACGCATATCTCAAGCTCAAGATGCCAGGACCTCGCGGAGTCATCATGGTAAATGGAAACACCGAATGCTCTCTCCGAACGGAGGAGCACACGGCGGCCCTGGCGGCGGAAGTACAGAGTAGCCTCTCAAGGCAACTCTCCAATCCAGGTGTCAAACATCCGGACAACGTCAAGCGAGCCTGAAGTAACCTACAACAAATCCGTCTGGCACGTTTCGAGCACGCATAGCAGTGCGGCCCCAACCCCAGCCCTCGCCAGATGGTGATATCGGTACCACGCGTACATAATTACACCTTGGAGATACCATGGGCATAAGGGGAGGGGCACAACTACGGCACGCCTAGAATGCGGCTCAACCGCACTAAGGGGCTCCCTATTACGCCGTTTCGTTTTTTAAACACTTTCAGGACCCAACTATTCGGAAGGCCTGTCCGGCAATAGAATCGCCAAACACACGATGCAACAGCCAGGGAGAGAACAAGCCGCGTCAAATGTCCAGGTGGTCTCTATAACAAGCTTAATACCTGTTTTACTTAAAGTCCCGCAGCTTGCCCCTGGAGGGGGACATGTCCAATAATCCCATCTCTTGCTTATCGCACTACTCGTATCGTTCTGCTTTCATAGAAGCCCTTTTTCAATAAACAATACATAGCTGTTATCTATTATTGTACTCATCTATTTTTTATATACAAATATGTTCAGTCATGACATTCTGCAACCGTACACTTTGGTACGACCAATACACCAGGGGCTTAAGCACCCCATAACATGGTGTGAGAAGACCGAACACTCTCATCAGTGCGGTACCCCAAACTTATAGCACTATATGCATCGGCTCCGAATCATGTCTTTGGTCAATAGTTGGGTTTGCCCGGCTCCCATGTTTTGGTACCTTATGTTCCGCAATGTTGGCTAAGGTAGCGCTGGGAGAATTACTGTGATTGTGCCCCAGTTGAGCTGGGTTAACACCTCAGTAGAGAAAGCTAAAACTGACCGTCATGATAGTGCGAGAGACCGATCGCTGTTCGCGAGGTTTTTCGAGTCCTTAAAGACTTATGCCTCTTAGAGCAAGGAGCCGGACTTATCCGGCCTAGGCGTGGATAGCGCCCCAAACTCGGTCTTCCGAATACTAGGGGCTTCACCGAAATTTAAAATTATAGAATTCTATGGCTAAGTGAGAGTGATAAAGCATTATAAGTCGGACGGCCTAGCTTGTTGTGCTCAGCGCCTCCCTAGATGGACCCAAGAATGGGAACAAGAGCGCTCAGGTTTATCCCGAACACCCCAGCACTCGTGGCATGGGGGTAGAAGCCGACGACTTGCATCTCTCAGATTTGATAAACGGCCACACATAAGGTAATATTTTAAATTAACAAATTGTTGCTTAACGCATATGAACAAAGTTTTCAGCGTACAGGATAATAGATGCGAGTCTACTCAAAAATTACATCTTTGGAGCATTCGTCCGCTATAAGGCGGGCACCCTTTAGGACGCCCTTATAATACATCTCGGGCGTGCGATACTCCTTGCCCGGCGGTGGCGCGTCTGTCAAATGCTTTTCAGCGTCCAGCTTGCCCCAGTGCACTTTAGCACAAGCAAGGGCCCGACGGGCACCTTCGATACAGACGGATCGATTGATGACCTCAATCCATGGACACGCGTCCACCAGCCGCCACACCAGACCGAAGTAACTCCCAGGCATGGCTTCTCTAGGCCACAGCCGAACTATGACGCCCTTCATGGCCAGTTCGGCCACCTTGTGGAGTTCGACCAGCTGCTTCAGCTGGTCGCTCAGGGGCACAGGATGTCCGGCCTCAGCATATTGAGACCAGAACACCTTTTCCGTCGAGCTCCCCTCTTCGGCTCAGTAGAATGCGGCAGCATCAGACACACTACGGGGCAGATCGGCGAACGCTCCTGGAGAGCTACGGATTCGGGTAAGTAACAGATAATTTACTTTTATATTCTTGCTTTGCATAAAGAATGCCTTACCCGCCACTATCTTCTTCATCGCCTCGATCTCCTGAAGGGCCTTCTGGGCTTCGGCCTTAGTGGTCCTGGCACTCTCAAGAGCCAAGGCGAGCTCGGACTCGAGCCTTTGAGTCACGCTCCAAACTCTCATGTTTTTCCACGAGAGCCTGGAGCTCTTGCCGCACCTCCGCCACCCGCGCCTCCTGCTTCTCTCGCTCCGTGCGCTCCAGGGCCACACTGTTTTCGGCCTTGGAGACCTCCTCCTTCAGGGTCGCCACCTCGGCTGTGGCCCCTGCAACATTTACGTTGGTCCTGTCATTATTTGCAACCAAGTATTTCTATATACATTTACAGAGGGTATTACATACCCTCCTTGTCCTCGAGCTGCTTCTTGGCACGGCCGAGCTCGTTCTCGGACCGCTCGAGGTTCTCCTTCAATGCATTGACCTCCACAGTCAGTGCGGCAGAGGTCAGCAGCGCAGCCTGCATTCCCATATTGACATATTTTTTTAGACTCCTGTGTATATCTTTTTAGATCCTCAACTCAGCTTTTCTTTCCGAACGCCGAACTGAGCATCATGGGCTACTATCTATGCAGTAACATTTTTATATGTTTTTGAACACATACCTCAAAGCCTGTTAACAGGCTTGTACAGGCTTCTGTCAGCCCGCTCTTGGCGGACTGAACCTTCTGAATCACCACACTCATAATAGTGTGGTGTTCCTCGTCGATGGAGGCGCCGTTAAGCACCTCCAGCAAATTGTCCGGCGCCTCCGGATGGACGGAGGTCGCCGGCGTCGTAGGCTTGCCCTTCTTATGAAGGCGCCGCCTGTCGGACTCTGGAACCATTGATGATTCCGGAGCAGTGTTCGGCCCGGGGCCGGACTTGGATCCCTCCGGGGCTTTACCCCCTTTGGTCCTGGGGTCTGGGAGGTCGCCTTGCGGCGCCTCCAGGACCACCTCCTCCTGGTTTAGTCCCTTTCGGGACTCCACCTCGGCGTCATCCGTAGGGAGAGGGGAGGAGGCCGTCGGAAGTGAAGCGCTATTCACATCCGACGAATCCAAGGAGCGGCTCGTTGAATCGTCGAGCTGAGCCTTGGGCGGACTGCATGATCAAATTCGGCGTCAGGAAATGCCAAATAATGGAGGGGCGTCATAAGTTATTCGGATGACCGGATGCTTATGATTTTGCCAGGGGCTTGACCCTGGATGGCCATTCCTCCCCGCCATCTTCGGCATCGGAGGTGTAGTCCGGAAGGAGGGTTCTCCCCTTCTTGGACCCTCTGGCCTCCCCAGTTGGGGCGGCTTTCCTTTTCTTCCCTTCCCCCGTTGGAGGGGGAGAGGCTTCTTCTTCTTCCTCCTCCTCGTCCTCAGAGGCGGAGGGTGCTTTGGGGTTGTCGGGCGATGAATTTGACACCACCAGGCGCCGGGAACTCTTTCGAGTCCCCGTGGCCTTCTTCTTGGCCTTCTTCTCCGGCACCACGTGAGGTGCCGGAACTAGCAGCTTCGTCAAGCGAGCATCCGCTGGGTCTTCGGGCAAGGGAGCCGGACAGTTGATCTGTCCGACCTTTTTCTGCCAGTCCTGTTAAGGAGATGGGGGTTTAGATCCCGCATAGAATCAAATCTATGAAAAACAAATACCCCCTGAAGGGAAAATTAAGCTCACCGCGCTGGCTTGGCGCTCGGCGCAGAATCTGCGATCCTCGGTGACCAGAGGGGAGACCTCGAAGCTCTTGAATAGCACCTTCCAGGCATCCCCATGCTTTTTGTCGAAGAGCCGGGACAGAGTTTGGTGCTGGGTCGGGTCGAACTCCCTGTAACACCCACGATGCGGCTGTATCTCCCACGTGACGAAGCACGACTTAGAGGCATAACCGCATGGTGGTTTTGTCGCAAGAAGGGTCATCTTCACACAATCCCATGTAATGAACAAGAATGGGATAAAGAGTTGGCTTACAATCGCCACTTCACACAATGGACATATAATAAATCATACATCATTCAGAGTACACACATAGTCCGACTACGGACGAAGCCAAAAGAAAAGAAGATAACCCAACTACTAGATCCCCGATCGTCCCAACTGGGCTCCACTACTGATCAACAAGAAACAAAACATAGCAACAACAAAGATCTTCGTTGAGCTCCCATCTGAGCTCGGTTGCATCACCTGCACTGGTATCATCGGCACCTGCAACTGTTGTGATAGTATCTGGTGAGTCACGAGGACTCAACAATCTCAAAACCCGCGAGATCAAGACTATTTAAGCTTATGGGAAAGGAAGGGGTAAAGTGGTGAGGCGGCAGCAGCGACTAAGCATATATGGTGGCTAACATACGCAAATAAGAGCGAGAAGAGAGCAAGCAGAACAGTCGTGAAGCTAGCAATGATCAAGAAGTGATCCTGAGCTCCTACTTATGTCAAACATAACCCAGAAACCGTGTTCACTTCCCGGACTCTGCCGAAAAGAGACCATCACGGCTACACACGCGGTTGATGCGTTTTAATTCGGATCTGGTGTCAAGTTATCTACAACCGGACATTAACAAATTCCCATCTGCCTATAACCGCAGGCACGGCTTTCGAAAGATTATACCCTGCAGGAGTGTCCCAACTTAGCCCATCACAAGCTCTCACGGTCAACGAAGGATATTCCTTCTCCCAGGAAGACCCGATCAGACTCGGAATCCCGATTCGCAAGACATTTCGACAATGGTAAAACAAGACCAGCAAAGCCGCCCGATGTGCCGACAAATCCCGATAGGAGCTGCACATATCTCGTTCTCAAGGCACACCGGATGAGACATCCTACGAGTAAAACCAGACCTCAAGTTTCCCTGAGGTGGCCCCGGAGTCTACTCAGTTCGGACCAACACTCGAAGGAGCACTGGCCCGGGGGGGTCAAAATAAAAATGACCCTTGAGTCTGCAGAACCCAAGGGAAAAAGGCTTAGGTAGGCAAATGGTTAAACCAAGGTTGGGCCTTGCTGGAGGAGTTTTATTCAAAGCGAACTGTCAAGGGGGTCCCATAAATCACCCAACCGTGTAAGGAACGCAAAATACGGGAACATAACACCGGTATGACGGAAACTAGGGCGGCAAGAGTGGAACAAAACACCAGGCATAAGGCCGAGTCTTCCACCCTTTACCAAATATATAGATGCATTAATTAAATAAGAGATATTGTGATATCCCAACATAATCATGTCCATCGTGGAGCAATCTTCAACTTCACCTGCAACTAACAACGCTATAAGATGGGCTGGGCAAAAGCGGTAACATAGCCAAACAACGGTTTGCTACGAAGGGTGAAAAGGTTAGAGGCTAACATGGCAATATGGGAGGCATAGTAAACAAGTGATAGGTAACGCAGCATAGTGATAGAACGAAGCAACTAGCAAGCAAAGATAGAAGTGATATCGAGGGTAATAGTAATCTTGCCTGAAATCCCGATAGGAAGAAGAACGAGTCCATGAAGAAGACAAACGAACGTAGTCGAACGAATCCTCTCAACTCCGGAACGAAACCGAAGCTAACGAAAGAAGCAAACCAGAAAGAAGCATACAACATGGTAAACACACAAGCATAAACATGTCATGATGCACAAACACGTATGATGCATGTCCGGTTTAATGAGGCATGGCATGGAAATTTGCAACAAACAATACTACAAGTTAAGTTGAGCTCAATATGCAACGAGTTGCATATTGACGGAACACCACATCAATTATTTAGTTCTCTCTCGGTTATGCTAACCAACAATATTAAATGTTGTTAAACATGGCAAGAGGTGAGGCATAAGTAAACTAACTATTTAGGCAAGTTTAAATGAGACCGGAAACAACAAACAACAATTCCGGAAAGTCCCCATGTCATTTAGTAGTTTAATGCAAACACAATTTTAAACATTTAAATGTTGTTATCATGATGCGGATGACATATGCAAGTTTATGCAATTTTTATGAAAATGTTGACATGAGCATGTTATGAAGCATTTGTCACTGTGGTGGAATGAAAGGAGTGTGACGGCAACGATAACGAAAATGGTGCCACGACAACATTCCGGTCCCGGTAGCTCATGGAGATACCGGTGCAAAAGGAAGTGTGACATGAGCGAGTCATGCAAGATGGTGGGGGTGATCCCGACTACCGGGTTGCCACGGGTTAGTGGCATGGCAAACGAGGAGGAACTTGCACGAAACAAACGGGTACGGTGAAAACATATCGTACATCTCATACAACACACATACATACACGGGCGGTCATCTCATCGTTATACCTTTGAAGCGTGCGTTTTCGGAGCGGAACGAGTTTGATGCGGTGTAGATGGAAGTAGACGTTCACGGGTCGTCGTGGGAAGTAGTCGTTCTCGTGGCGGTAGTGGAAGTAGTGGTACACGGTGATGGTAGTTGTACACACGTTGTAGTCGAAATTGACGGAGCCAACGTCCTCGAGGGTAGTCGTGGTACTTGGGGTCTTCGGACTGGCCAGTATCGGTTCTTGCGACGGTAGTGGTACATGGCAACGGTAGTCGAACTTGAAGGGTCGTCAACGTCGTGGGACTTGGCACATCACCGGGTGTAGTCGTACACGAGGTCCTGCCCGGGGATGGTCTTGGCCTTGGTAGTGATTCGAAACGGAGCCTTGCGGAGACAACCCAACGAAGCATGCTGCGGTTGAAGGGCATGGGTCTTCTTCGCGCAAGGAACAAAAAATGGAGGCGGCTGCGGCTTATGTGGTCGCAGGATGCAGGGGTGTGGCATGGAGCTTGACGGCGGGGACTCCGGGCTCCTAGTGGAGCTCCTGGTGGTCGCCACCAACGGAGGAGGCGGCAAGGGGTGAGGGGACCGGGCGCAGGGAGCACCACTCCCTGGCTCGATGTGGAGGAGGCGACAGCGCGGCCTGCGGGGCAGGCTGGCGCCATGGACAAAGGGAGCATGAGCTCAGGGAGGAGGCCGAGCGCTGGCGAGGAGGCGGTGGAGGCCGGCTCCGAGGCGGACGGGCGCGGGTCAACGGGGCGCAGAGGAGGCGACGAGGGGAAGGACTCGTGGCGGAGAGGATGGGGCCACGCGCGGGGTGGCGCTCCTGGGGGTCGCCGACGGCGACGGGTGGCGATGGGGACGCGGGGGAGAAGGAAGGGTGAGGCCTTGGGCGGAGGCGCGGGGCGACATGGACGAACTGGCCGCGTCGCTCGGCGCAGATGAGGAAGGAGGGCGGCATCCCTGGCAGGGGAGGCGCGCCATGGGGTCGGGGACAATGGATTCGGGAAGCGGCCGCGGCTTGGGAGCCTCTCCCGATCGGGACGAGGACGGAGAGGGCCGAGCGAGGAGACGGGGCAGCGAGGGGATCGCGCGCAAGGAGGAGATGGGGGCCTGGCGCTGGGTTCGGCGGGGGCGTGGTCGCGGGGCTCGGGAGGAGAAGCAGGGCGCGGCGAGGGGATTGGGCGCAGGGGAGGAGATCGAGAGGGAGGTGGGGATCGAGAGGATCGGGCGAAGCCCTTCCTGGTAGCGGGCGTGCGTGTGAGGCGGCGGGCAGGGAACGAGAGGGAGAGAGATCGATGGAGAGAGTCGGGGCCTAGGGTTAGAGGGGTTAGAAGGGCTGTGGGGATTAGGTGGGCCGAACCGGCGAGTTGGGCTGCAAAGCTTCTTCCTCCTCTTCTTTAACTCTTTAGCAGAAAGGAAATTAGAGAGAAGAAAAGAAGAGAGGGTTAGGGAAAGATTTGCGCATGGGGATAATTTTCCTGGACTCGCAAAAATATGCTCGTTCCAAGAAAAATAGAAAGGCCATGATTGAACGATTTAAATTCAAACTCATTTGAATTAATTCAAATGGGTTTGAACTAGGACTTGATAAAAGGAAGGTCCAAAAATGTTCGGATTTTTGGTGGAGCTCCGGAATATGATAAAAGAATACATGGCAAGGTTGGAGACCAAACTTGAAGCAGAAAAGGAACGAAATTATTTTGCAAGTGTGTTTATGGGTGATTCCAAATAAAGAAATATTTAATATAGCTCCCTAATAATATTGAGAGGCTTTAATATGTTATAAAGGGAAATCACAAGTGAATTCCCTCGATTTAAATGGATCGAAAAAATCCATACGATTTTATTTAGTTGAGTTTTAAAAATTAAATGGCATGATGGCATGATGACATGATGCAATGCAAAAATAAAAGAGCAAGCACAAAAGAAACACACGGCGAAACTCGGAATAGCTGGAAGTCTTCTGGAGCTCCGGTCTTGGGGCGTTACAACACTCCACCACTACAAGAGGATCTCGTCCCGAGATCTAGGATGGCACTGGAGAGAAAACCGAAGAGGAAGAGAAGAGGTAAAACTAAGTTGCTTCTTCGACAAAAGAGTGAAACCAAAGAGCCTTGAGAGGTTGAAAAGCTATAAATGACGAGTACAATGGACAAGAAGGAATTGAAATCACTCTGGTTGAAACGAGATAAACAAGGAACAAGGAAGATCAAAATCGGACATCACTCCGATTGAAAAGAGATGCAAGACTTGATAAGATGAAAAGAACTTGAAGAGGTGACACAACACTCCGGTTAAATGGATAAGCAAGAAAATAACATGATCTTGACAAAACGAGATGATGGGTCAACGAGAGCAACCTCACAAAGCCTCCGAAAGAAAGAATACAAGATAGATAATTGGAATAACATAATGGAGAAGAAAATGCCAACTTCTGCCACAAATGAGCTTGGAAAGCATCCTTGCAAAGAAGAATTGAACGAAGTTGTTGGAAAATCAACAACGAAAAGCACAAGCTTGTTGTGGGCTTATGGCAAACATCTCAAAATGATCAGGTGACAACCGACCACTAACAGAAACACTTGATTGCTTGAGATCAACGAAGAGATGAAAACTGCTTTTGCCGAGAGGATAGGAGAAAACTTGGATCATTGATAAGCACCACAATACAACATTCCTTAGGGAAGACTTTAGGTGAAATATGACACAAGATAACTCCAATGAAGAGATTGATGGATTTAAAATACCTCATTCTTGACAACATATGAATCATGAAACATGAAGGAAATTGTCAAGAGTGACATAACACCATCTCAAAAGATAAGGTAGAAAGAATAGCACTTTGAAATGCAAGAAGAAGAATACTTGAACTCCTCAAAACAAAACATGTGTTGGGCACCATGTTTATTTCAGAGTATAGCTTGGCAGATCGTAACTTCGAGAGAAATCTTGAAGAACAATTGAAGAATGAAAAGAATCCTTGATGAACCACCATGTAGAGCCTCCATGAAGAACTCCGGTAATTAAAGGATGATAGAAAGAAAGAGAAGTTGAAAACACAAGGTGAAGCCTTGCGATGATTTAGAAGGAGCTTCATGATGATATAACCGAGAGAACTTGGAACTCCAGAAAGAAAAGATGAACACTAGAACCGAGAATTACTTCATCATGAACAATCTCTGGAAGAAAAGAATTGAATCACCTAGAGGAAATAAGAATAAGATTTATTGTATGCTTATCCTTCATCAAAATTAAATTGATGACAAGCAACGGATTTCGCATACTACTTATTCTCATTGAAAATGATTAAAGATAGAGATATAGCGCAAACTTGAGAAGTTATTGATGGAACCACCGGTGGGATTTGGAAACAATGAATGAATTGATACAATAACAACGGAAGAGGAATGTTGAAAGAACCACCGTAAGAAAAGAAAAGATAGCAAAACACCGGGAAGAGTTTGAAAACAAACGAAGATACTTGAGAAATTTAGATACATGAGAACGAAGGGATCATGAATTGATTAGAGAATATTTGAATGATTCACCGGCAAGATTTGTAGAACAAGAGCTGAAGGCTAAGAATGAAGAATTATGACATGATGGCCTTCGGAGGAAAAAAGTGGAAACACCTCATGAAATGCACCGGATGGGTGAAAAGAATTCGCACAATCGAAAGCAATTATGAGAGTATGGTATAAAGCTAGAACCATGAATCTCTGGAAGAACGGGTACAGATTTAAGAGGAACTCTTCTTTGGTCCTCAAAATCCGAGAATGACGATGAGAAACACCACCATGAATTGTTGAGATACTCCGAGATGAAAATTAGAAAGGTTGAACCAACGATGAATTTTTTTTGAAAGATCTTGGAGAAGGACATATGACTGATGAGAATTCATTCTTACATCAAACTTGGAAATGAATTTGAGAATCGCTCCTGATAATTAGAAGAGTCAGGTAAGATCCTGGGAAAAGACCTGTGGGTTAGGGCCCACTAAAAGATACACCATTGAACAATTGATTGAAAAGGGGGGGGATTGCACCGGTTGAATTACATGACTTGAATGAGATAACAAACTCGAAATAGTTAGAATTGATGCAGAGTGGAAACACGAATCTTCAGAGATATTTTCAGCACTCCGGAACAATTGAATAGCAAGCGGGGAATGATTAAGAGATCACCGGCATACGCAAACACTTGAAACGAGGAAGGGAATATGATCAACACCGAAAGCTTGAGTTAATCCACCGGAGAAGAAAAGAGACGAAGAATAATAAACTTGAAGCTCGTGAGCATCTTCACGAGGGATCACCGGATCAGAACATTGATTGAAAAGAGTGAAGAGACTTCACATGAGTAAATGAATACTTGATTAGAATATATGAGTCCTTGCAGAAAAGGATGGGAGGGCGGGAAAAACAAAGGCAACTTGGGGCAGTTGGAATGAACACCGTTGAGAAAACTTAGAATTGATCTTGCAGATGGGGAGAATGATCGGATCCACTTGAAGAGAAGCACGCCAGTTGGAAATGAATTAACATGACAACCTCAAAGATCAAGAAGGATTAGCACTCCCATAGAAATATGAGAACACCATTTAGGGAAGTTATGGATTCAACATTTGACTTCGAAGCAACTCGAATACCACATATAAAACAACACAAAGGATTTGGCTTGCAGAATAAGCCGGAACAAACATATGATAGAGATTTCGTCCGAAGATTCCGTGGTGGGGCCCACACGGGCTGGATTGTACAGCACCATCATGTACAAGGCAGTGCACATGACATATGAAGTGTCCCCGAACCAGCATAGCCAAGGGTTCTTTAAGACACAACGAGACCACTGTAAAAACGACCGTGGAAAGGCGGACCACTAGACGTCAAACCCCAATCTCATATCATGCATCTGTCGAAAAGATATTCTAGGAGCTACTTGAATTCCCACCTATAAAACTCCCGAAACTTTTTGGTTATGCAATCTGGTGTTCGGGATACAGGGGAAGCAATATATATCTCACCCAAAACTAACAATTCCTACATCCAAGTTGTATCCATCCGTCAACACATAACCAAGAAACCTTCAGAAATCGTGTACCTCAACCTTCGAAAAGCATCCGTTATACGAGTTATGGCAATACTCCCGAACTCCCGCCCCAGTACTGGGTGGCGTCAAGGTTATCTCACCAACAATTGCATAAAAGAGATTTTCTATGTCGGCAAAACTCAGGTATTCCAGAACTGCAACGATAAAATTATGACGATAACACCTCGGAGCTCAACTCCCCGGGTCAAAGCCACATAATAGACAGGAGGCACCAAGAACAATGTTCTCGTCACAAAACCATCGGAACGATTCCAAGATACCCGCGTGATCCTAAAAAAAATTAGTGAAATTTGAGGCGAGGAAAGACAAAACATCTACGTCAGGAGACCTCACTAGAGCGACGAAGGGACTGAGGAGTAAAAAGAATCCTACTCTCCGATATATATAATCCTAAGACTCAAGACATTTTTGTTCTAGACTCAACAACGCCAGCAAACAATCAAGCAGGGGGCTCCTAAGTCGGGGATGGCTCTGATTACCAACTTGTAACACCCACGATGCGGCTATATCTCCCACGTGTCGAAGCACAACTTAGAGGCATAACCGCATGGTGGTTTTGTCGCAAGAAGGGTCATCTTCACACAATCCCATGTAATGAACAAGAATGGGATAAAGAGTTGGCTTACAATCACCACTTCACACAATGAACATATAATAAATCATACATCATTCAGAGTACACACATAGTCCGACTACGGCAAAGCCAAAAGAAAAGAAGATAACCCAACTGCTAGATCCCCGATCATCCCAACTGGGCTCCACTACTGATCAACAAGAAACAAAACATAGCAACAACTAAGATCTTTGTTGAGCTCCCATCTAAGATCGGTTGCATCACTTGCACTGGTATCATCGGCACCTGCAACTGTTGTGATAGTATCTAGTGAGTCACGAGGACTCAAAAAATCTCAAGACCCGCGAGATCAAGACTATTTAAGCTTATGGGAAAGGAAGGGGTAAAGTGGTGAGGCGGCAGCAGCGACTAAGCATATATGGTGGCTAACATACGCAAATAAGAGTGAGAAGAGAGCAAGCGGAACGGTCGTGAAGCTAGCAATGATAAAAAAGTGATCATGAACTCCTACTTACGTCAAACATAACCCAGAAACCGTGCTCACTTCCCGGACTCCGCCGAAAAGAGACCATCACGGCTACACACGCGGTTGATGCATTTTAATTCGGATCTGGTGTCAAGTTATCTACAACCGAACATTAACAAATTCCCATCTGCCTATAACCGCATGCACGGCTTTCGAAAGATTATACCCTGCAGGGGTGTCCCAACTTAGCCCATCACAAGCTCTCACGGTCAATGAAGGATATTCCTTCTCCCAGGAAGACCCGATCAGACTCGGAATCCCGGTTCGCAAGACATTCTAACAATGGTAAAACAAGACCAGCAAAGCCGCCCGATGTGCCGACAAATCCCGATAGGATCTGCACATATCTTGTTCTCAGGGCACACCGGATGAGACATCCTACGAGTAAAACCAGACCTCAAGTTTCCCCGAGGTGGCCCCGCAGTCTACTCAGTTCGGACCAACACTCGAAGGAGCACTGGCCCGGGGCGGTTAAAATAAAGATGACCCTTGAGTCTGTAGAACAAAAGGGAAAAAGGCTTAGGTAGGCAAATGGTAAAATCAAGGTTGGGCCTTGCTGGAGGAGTTTTATTCAAAGCAAACTGACAAGGGGGTCCCATAAATCACCCAACCGTGTAAGGAACGCAAAATCCGGGAACATAACACCGGTATGACGGAAACTAGGGCGGCAAGAGTGGAACAAAACACCAGGCATAAGGCCGAGTCTTCCACCCTTTACCAAATGTATAGATGCATTAATTAAATAAGATATATTGTGATATCCCAACATAATCATGTCCACCATGGAGCAATCTTCAACTTCACCTGCAACTAACAACGCTATAAGATGGGCTGGGCAAAAGCGGTAACATAGCCAAACAACGGTTTGCTACGAAGGGTGAAAAGGTTAGAGGCTAACATGGCAATATGGGAGGCATAGTAAACAAGTGATAGGTAACGCAGCATAGTGATAGAACGAAGCAACTAGCAAGCAAAGATAGAAGTGATATCGAGGGTAATAGTAATCTTGCCTGAAATCCCGATAGGAAGAAGAACGAGTCCATGAAGAAGACAAACGAACGTAGTCGAACGAATCCTCTCAACTCCGGAACGAAACCGAAGCTAACGAAAGAAGCAAACCGGAAAGAAGCATACAACATGGTAAACACACAAGCATAAACATGTCATGATGCACAAACACGTATGATGCATGTCCGGTTTAATGAGGCATGGCATGGAAATTTGCAACAAACAATACTACAAGTTAAGTGGAGCTCAATATGCAACGAGTTGCATATTGACGGAACACCACATCAATTATTTAGTTCTCTCTCGGTTATGCTAACCAACAATATTAAATGTTGTTAAACATGGCAAGAGGTGAGGCATAAGTAAACTAACTATTTAGGCAAGTTTAAATGAGGCCAGAAACAACAAACAACAATTCCGGAAAGTCCCCATGTCATTTAGTAGTTTAATGCAAACACAATTTTAAACATTTAAATGTTGTTATCGTGATGCGGATGACATATGCAAGTTTATGCAATTTTTATGAAAATGTTGACATGAGCATGTTATGAAGCATTTGTCACTGTGGTGGAACGAAAGGGGTGCCACGACAACGATAACGAAAATGGTGCCACGACAACATTCTGGTCCCGGTAGCTCATGGAGATACCGGTGCAAAAGGAAGTGTGACGTGAGCGAGTCATGCAAGATGGTGGGGTGATCCTGACTATCGGGTTCCCACGGGTTAGTGGCATGGCAAATGAGGAGGAACATGCACGAAACAAACGGGCACGGTGCAAACATATCGTACATCTCATACAACACACATACATACACGGGCGGTCGTCTCATCGTTATACTTTTGAAGCGTGCGTTTTTGAAGCGGAACGAGTTTGATGCGGTGTAGATGGAAGTTGACGTTCACGGGTCGTCGTGGGAAGTAGTCGTTCTCGTGGCGGTAGTGGAAGTAGTGGTACACGGCGACGGTAGTTGTACACACGTTGTAGTCGAACTTGATGGAGCTAACGTCCTCGAGGGTAGTCGTGGTACTTGGGGTCTTCGGACTTACCGGTCTTGGTTCTTGCGACAGTAGTGGTACATGGCAACGGTAGTCGAACTTGAAGGGTCGTCAACATCGTGGGACTCGGCGCATCACCGGGTGTAGTCGTACACGAGGTCCTGCCCGGGGATGGTCTTGGCCTTGGTAGTGATTCGAAACGGAGCCTTGCAGAGACAACCCAACGAAGCGTGCTGCGCTTGAAGGGCATGGGTCTTCTTTGCGCAAGGAACAAAAAATGGAGGCGGCTGTGGCTGATGCGGTCGCAGGATGTAGGGGTGCGGCATGGAGCTTGACGGCGGGGACTCCGGGCTCCTGGTGGAGCTCCTGGTGGTCGCCACCAATGGAGGAGGCGGCAAGGGGCGAGGGGACCGGGCGCAGGGAGCACCACTCCTTGGCTCGATGTGGAGGAGGCGACAGCGCGGCCTGCGGGGCTGGCTGGCGCCATGGACGAAGGGAGCATGAGCTCGGGGAGGAGGCCGAGCGCTGGCGAGGAGGCAGTGGAGGCCGGCTCCGAGGCGGACGGGCGCGGGTCAACGGGGCGCAGAGGAGGCGACGAGGGGAAGGACTCGCGGCGGAGAGGATGGGGCCATGCGCGGGGTGGCGCTCCTGGGGGTCGCCGACGGCGACGGGTGGCGATGGGGACGCGGGGGAGAAGGAAGGGTGAGGCCTTGGGCGGAGGCGCGGGGCGAGATGGACGAACTGGCCGCGTCGCTCGGCGCAGATGAGGAAGGAGGGCGGCATCCCTGGCAGGGGAGGCGCGCCATGGGGTCGGGGACGATGGATCCGGGAAGCAGCCGCAGCTCGGGAGCCTCTCCCAATCGGGACGAGGACGGAGAGTGTCGAGCGAGGAGACGGGGCAGCGAGGGGATCGCGCGCAGGGAGGAGATGGGGGCCTGGCGTTGGGTTCGGCAGGGGCGTGGTCGCGGGGCTCGGGAGGAGAAGCAGGGCGCGGCAAGGGGATCGGGCGTAGGGGAGGAGATCGAGAGGGAGGTGGGGATCGAGAGGATCGGGCGAAGCCCTTCCTGGCAGCGGGTGTGCGTATGCGGCGGCGGGCAAGGAACGAGAGGGAGAGAGATCGATGGAGAGAGTCGGGGCCTAGGGTTAGAGGGGTTAGAAGGGCTGTGGGGATTAGGTGGGCCGAACCGGCCAGTTGGGCTGCAAAGCTTCTTCCTCCTCTTCTTTAACTCTTTAGCAGAAAAGAAATTAGAGAGAAGAAAAGAAGAGAGGGTTAGGGAAAGATTTGCGGATGGGGATAATTTTCCCGGACTCGCAAAAATATGCTCGTTCCAAGAAAAATAGAAAGGCCATGATTGAAAGATTTAAATTCAAACTCATTTGAATTAATTCAAATGGGTTTGAACTAGGACTTGATAAAAGGAAGGTCCAAAAATGTTCGGATTTTTGGTGGAGCTCCGGAATATGATAAAAGAATACATGGCAAGGTTGGAGACGAAACTTGAAGCAGAAAAGGAACGAAATTATTTTGCAAGTGTGTTTATGGGTGATTCCGAATAAAGAAATATTTAATATAGCTCCCTAATAATATTGAGAGGCTTTAATATGTTATAAAGAGAAATCACAAGTGAATTCCCTCGATTTAAATGGATCGAAAAAATCCATACTATTTTATTTAGTTGAGTTTTAAAAATTAAATGGCATGATGTCATGATGTCATGATGCAATGCAAAAATAAAAGAGCAAGCACAAAAGAAACACACGGCGAAACTCGGAATAGCTGGAAGTCTTCTGGAGCTCCGGTCTTGGGGCGTTATACTCCCACAAGCTGAAAGCCCATCGTTGACAGGGGAGAATCCGGCGAAAGAGCATGACCTGGACTACGTTGAGAAGTTTAACCTTCCTGCCGATCAGGTCTTTGATGCAGGTTTGAAGTCCGGTCACTTCCGCCGAACTGCCCCACGACAGGCCTGTCTCTTTCCAAGATGTGAGCCATGTGGGGATACCAGATCGGAATTCGGGGGCCGCTGCCCATTCAGGGTCACGCGGCTCGGTGATATAGAACCACCCCGATTGCCACCGTTTGATGGTATCTACGAAGGCGCCCTCGAGCCATGTAACGTTGGCTATCTTGCCCACCATGGCACCTCCGCACTCCGCTTGGCCGCCGCCCACGACCTTCGGGTTGACGCTGAAGATCTTAAGCCATAGGCCAAAGTGAGGCTGGATGCAGAGGAAGGCCTCGCACACGACGATAAACGCCGAGTTGTTGAGGATGAAGTTCGGGGCTAGATCGTGGAAGTCCAGGCCGTAGTAGAACATGAGCCCCCGGACGAACGGGTGAAGAGGAAAACCCAGTCCGCGGAGGAAATGGGGGAGAAATACAACCCTCTCATGGGGCCCAGGGGTGGGGATGAGTTGTCCCTCATCTGGAAGTCGGTGCACGATGTTGTCTGACAAGTATCCGGCCTTCCTCAGGTTTTTGATTTGCCCCTCCGTGACGGAGGAGGCCATCCATCTACCTCCCGCTCCGGAGATGATTGGAGAAGGTTGAGGTGGGAAGTGCAGGCTTGGGCGTTGGAGCTCGAGCGCGCAGGGACGAATAAGCAAAGGAAGAAGAAGGCATAAATGGAAAGGGTAGATTCTTATCCCCTTATATGGGCGGCCGAAACTACGAGCCCCCACCGGCCTAATAAAACTCGCTTATCTCCCAAGCGCCACGGTTAATGGCGCGGTTGGGTTACCCACGCCCGTATTGATGAGAATCCCGGAATAAGGGGACACGATCTCTGCTTTGATAAGACGTGCCAAGGAAACCGCCTCGCTAAACGCACTGAGGTGGAACCGTAAAATGAATAAAAGCCTGCCCATGGCGTGATGTCACGCTGCGGAATACGTCAGCAGATTAGATTGGTGCAAATATTATACTCTCTACAGTGGCATGTGGAACTTATTTTGCAGAGCCGGACACTATCCTTGTGTTCAACATCTTCTATGAAGTATTCGGAGGAGGAACCCGCCTTGCAATGCCGAAGACAACTTGCGCGCCGGACTCGTCGTCATTGAAGCCTGGTTTAGGGGCTACTGAGGGAGTCCTGGATTAGGGGGTGTCCGGATGGACGGACTATGACCTTTGGCCGGACTCCCGGACTATGAAGATACAAGATTGAAGACTCCGTCCCATGTCCGGATGGGACTTCCTTTGGCGTGGAAGGCAAGCTTGGCAATACGACTCTGTGTAACCGACTGTGTGTAACCCTAGCCCTCTCCGGTGTCTGTATAAACCGGAGGGTTTTAGTCCGTAGGACGAACAACAATAATACCATAGGCTAGCTTCTAGGGTTTAGCCTCTCTGGTCTCGTGGTAGATCCACACTTGTACTACCCATATCATCAATATTAATCAAGCAGGAGTAGGGTTTTACCTCCATCGAGAGGGCCCGAACCTGGGTAAAAACATCGTGTCCCATGTCTCCTGTTACCATCCGCCTAGACGCACAGTTCGGGACCCCCTACCCGAGAACCACCGGTTTTGACACCGACAGAGCTATTCCAAATAACTGTTCTACTATACGAATCCGGTTTACTACTCAGAATCATCCAGATTAGTGTCAAAGTTTGCATCGGCGTAACCCTTCACGACGAACTCTTTTACCACCTCCGTAATCAAGAAAATTCCTTAGTCCACTAGTTACTAAGGATAACCTTGACCGTTGTCCTGTGATCCATTGCTGGATCACACTTGTACCCCTTGACTGACTCATGGAAAGGCACACTTTAGGTGCGGTACATAGCATAGCATACTGTAGAGCCTACGTCTAAAGCATAGGGGACGACCTTCGTCCTTTCTCTCTATTCTGCCGTGGTCAGGTCTTGAGTCTTACTCAATACTCACAACTTATAACACAGCCAATAACTCCTTCTTTGCCGATCTATTTTGAACTCCTTAAAAATCTTGTCACAGTATGTGTTCGTTTGAAAGTACTATTAAGCGATTTTGATCTATCCTTATAGATCTTGATGCTTAATGTTCAATTAGCTTAATCCAGGTTTTTTCCATTGAAAAACACTTATCAAATAACCCTATATGCTTTCCAGAAACTCTACATCATTTCTGATCAACAATATGTCAACAACATATACTCATCATAAATTCTATAGTGCTCCCACTCACTTCTTTGGTAATACAAGTTTCTCATAAACTTTGTATAAACTCAAAATCTTTGATCATCTCATCAAAATGTATATTCCAACTCCGAGATGCTTACTCCAGTCCTTAGAAGGATTGCTGGAGCTTTGCATACTTGTTAGCATCTTTCAGGATTGTCAGAATGTTCTGGTTGTATCACATACAACCTTTCCTCAAGAAAATCATCGAGGAAACAATGTTTTGACATCCTATCTGCAAGATTTCATAAATAATGCAGCAATTGCTAATATAATTCCAATAGACTCTTAGCATCACTACGAGTGAGAAAGTCTCATCGTAGTCAACTCCTTGAACTTGTCGAAAAATATCTTAACGACAAGTTGAGCTTTCTTAATGGTGATACTTACCATCATTGTCAGTCTTCGTTTTAAAATCCATCTGCACCCAACAGCCTTACGACCATCAAGTGGTTCCTCCAAAGTCCATACTTTGTTTTCATACATGGATCCTCTCTCGGATTTGATGGCCTCGAGCCATTCGTCGGAATCCGGGCCCAGCATCGCTTGTCCATAGCTCGTAGGTTCATTGTTGTCTAGCAACATGACCTCCAAGACAGGATTACGTACCACTCTGAAGTAGTACGTATCCATGTCAACCTACGAGTTTTGGTAGTGACTTGATCCGAAGTTTCATGATCAATATCATCAGCTTCCACTTCAATTGGTGTAGGCGCCACAGGAACAACTTCCTGTGCCCTTCTACACATTAGTTGAAGTGACGGTTCAATAACCTCATTAAGTCTCCACCATCCTCCCACTCAATTCTTTCGAGAGAAACTTTTCCTCGAAAAAGGACCCGATTCTAGAAACAATCCCTTTTGCTTCCGGAACTGAGACAAGAGGTATACCCAACTGTTTTTGGGTCTCCTATGAAGATGCATTTATCCGCTTTGGGTTATCAGCCTGAAACTTTTTCACATAAGCGTCGCAGCCCCAAACTTTTAAGAAACGACAACTTAGGTTTCTCTAAACCATAGTTCATACGTTGTCGTCTCAACAGAATTGCGTGGTACCCTATTTAAAGTGAATGCGGTTGTCTCTAATGCCTAACCCATAAACAATAGTGGTAATTCGATAAGAGATATCATGGTATGCACCATATCCAATAGGGTGCAATTATGATGTTCGGACACATCATCACAATATGGTGTTCCAGGCGGTGTTAGTTGTGAAACAATTTCCACAATGTATTAATTGTGTGCCAAACTCGTAACTCGGATATTCATCTCTATGATCATATCATAGACATTTTATCCTCTTGTCACGACGATCTTCAACTTCACTCTGAAATTACTTGAACCTTTCAATAATTCAAACTTGTGTTTCATCAAGTAAATATACTTAGCATCTACTCAAATCATCTGTGAAGTAAGAACCTAACGATATCCACTACGTGCCTCAGCACTCATTGGAATGCATACATCAAAATGTATTACTTCCAACAAGTTGCTTTCTTATTCCATCTCACTGAAAATGAGGCCTTTCAATCATCTTCCCCATGTGGCATGATTTGCATGTCTCAACTGATTCAAAATCAAGTGAGTCCAAACAATCCATCTGTATGGAGTTTCTTCATGCATATATACCAATAGACATGGTTCGCATGTCTCAATCTTATCAAAAGCGAGTGACTCCAAAGATTTATCAACATGGAGCTTCTTCATGCATTTTATATCAATATGACTCAAATGGTAGTGCCACAAGTATGTGGTACTGTCATTACTATCTTATATCTTTTGGCATGAACATGTGTATCACTATGATCGAGATTCAATAAACCATTCATTTTAGGTGCAAGACCATTGAAGGTATTATTCAAATAAACAAAGTAACTATTATTCTCCTTAAATGAATAACCGTATTGCGATAAACATAATCCAATCATGTCTATGCTCAACGCAAACACCAAATAACAATTATTTAGGTTTAACACCAATCTTGATGGTAGAGGGAGTATGCGATGCTTGATCACATCAACCTTGGAAACACTTCCAACACATATCGTCATCTCACCTTCAGCTAGTCTCCGTTTATTCCGCAGCTTTTATTTCGAGTTAGCAACACTTAGCAACCGAACTGGTATCTAATACCCTGGTGCTACTAGGAGTACTAGTAAAGTACACATTAATATAATGTATATCCAATATACTTCTGTCGACCTTGCCAGCCTTCTCATCTACCCAGTATCTAGGGTAGTTCTGCTTCAGTAACCTTTCCCCTCATTACAGAAGCACTTAGTCTCGAGTTTGGGTTCAACCTTGGGTTTCTTCACTAGAGCAGCAGCCGATTTGCCGTTTCATGAAGTATCCCTTCTTTCCCTTGCCCTTCTTGAAACTAGTGGTTTTACTAACCATCAACAATTGATGCTCCTACTTGATTTCTACTTTCACGGTGTCAAACATCGCGAATTGCTCAAGGATCATCATGTCTATCCATGATATGTTATAGTTCATCACGAAGCTCTTTTAGCTTGGTGGCAGTGACTTTGGAGAACCATCACTATCTCATCTGGAAGATAACTCCCACTCGATTCAAGCGAATGTAGTACTCAGACAATCTGAGCACATGTTCAATGATTGAGCTTTTCTTCCTTAGTTTGCAGGCTTAAGAAACTTGTCGGAGGTCTCGCACCTCTTGACGTGGGCCCGAGCCTGAAATCCCAATTTCAGCTCTTGGAACATCTCATATGTTCCGCGACGTTTCAATATGTTTTCGGTGCCTCAATTCTAAACCGTTTAACATTACGCACTGAACTATCACGTAGTCATCAAAACGTGTACGTAAGATGTTCGCAACATCCATAGACGATGCTCGAGGTTCAGCACACCAAGCGGTGCATTAAGGACATAAGCCTTCTGCGCAGCAATGACGATAATCCTCAGTTTATGGACCCAATCCCCATAATTCTTACTATCAACTTTCAACTAAAATTTTCCCTAGGAACATATCTTAAACAGTAGAACTAAAGCGTAAGCTACGACATAATTTGCAAAGACCTTTTGACTATGTTCATGATAATTAAGTTCATCTGGTTATTTAATGAACTCCCACTTAGATAGACATCCCTCTAGTCATCTAAGTGATACATGATCCGAGTCAACTAGGCCATGTCCGATCATCACGTGAGACGGACTAGTCATCGTCGGTGAACATCTTCATGTTGATCGTATCTACTATACGACTCATGTTCGACCTTTCGGTCTCTTGTGTTCCGAGGCCATGTCTGTACATGCTAGGCTCGTCAAGTCAACCTAAGTGTTTTGCGTGTGTAAATATGGCTTACACCCATTGTATGTGAACGTTAGAATCTATATATCACACCTGATCATCACGTGGTGCTTCGAAACAACAAACTTTCGCAATGGTGCATAGTTAGGGGGAACCCTTTCTTGAAATTTTAATGAGGGATCCTCTTATTTATGCTACAGTCATTCTAAGCAAGTAAGATGTAGACATGACAAACATCACATGCAAATCATAGAGTGACATGATATGGCCAATATCATCTCGCGCCTTTGATCTTCATCTTTGAGGCGCGGCATGATCACCGTCGTTACCGGCATGACACCATGATCTCCATCATCATGACATCATCATGATCTCCATCACCGTGTCTTCATGAAGTTGTCTCGCCAACTATTATTTCTACTACTATGGCTAACGGTTAGCAATAAAGTAAAGTAATTACATGGTGTTTTCAATGACACGCAGGTCATACAATAAATTAAGACAACTCCTATGGCTCCTGCCGATTGCCATACTCATCGACATGCAAGTCGTGATTCCTATTACAAGAACATGATCAATCTCATACATCACATATATATAATTCATCACATCCTTTTGGCCATATCACATCACATAGCATACCCTGCAAAAACAAGTTAGACGTCCTCTAATTGTTGTTGCATGTTTTACATGGCTGCTATGGGTTTCTAGCAAGAACATTTCTTACCTACGCAAAAGCCACAACTGTGATATGCCAATTGTTATTTATCCTTCATAAGGACCCTTTTCATCGAATCTGATCCGACTAAAGTGGGAGAGACTGGCACCTGCTAGCCACCTTTATGCAACAAGTGCATGTTAGTCGGTGGAACCTGTCTCACGTAAGCATACGTGTAAGGTCGGTCCGAGCCGCTTCATCCCACAATCCCGCCGAAACAAGATAGGACTAGTAACGGTAAGCAAATTGAACAAACCAACGCACACAACTACTTGTGTTCTACTCGTGCATAGAATCTACGCAATAGACCTAGCTCATGATGCCACTGTTGGGGAACGTAGCACAAATTCAAAATTTTCTACGCATCACCAAGATCAATCTATGGAGATTCTAGCAACAAGAGAGGGAGAGGATGAGTATCTTCATACCTTTGAAGATTGCTAAGCGCAAGCGTTACAAGAACGGGGATGATGGAGTCGTACTCGCGGCGATTCTAATCACGGAAGATCCGATCTAGCGCCGAACGGACGGCGCCTGCGTGTTCAACACACGTACAGCCCGGGGATGTCTCCTCCTTCTTGATCCAGCAAGGGGAGAGGAAGAAGTTGAGGGAGAACTCCGACAGCATGACGGCGTGGTGGTGCTGGAGCTCGTGGTTCTCCAACAGGGCTTCGCCAAGCACTATGGAGGAGCAAGAGGTGTTGGAGGAGGGAGAGGGCTGCGCCAGGGGAAGGGTGCGGCTGCCCTCTCTCTTCCTCACTATATATAGGGGGAAGGGGGGGTGGAGGAGGCTCCCTAGGGTTCCCTAGGGGATGGGTGGCAGCCACAGGGGAAACCCTAGATGGGTTTGGGCGCCCCCACCCCTAGGAAACTTGCCCCCAAAGCCGGGAGGGGAGGCTCCCCGACCTCTCTAGGTTACATGAGAGGGGTTGGGAGGGGCGCACAGCCCCTTAGTGGGCTGGTGTGCCCCCTCCCCTTGGCCCATCAAGTCCCCCAATGCTTGTCGGTGTCGGATGTAGGGTTCCGGCAGACCCTTGAGGTTCAAACTCTGGGGTGCACGCGAAGATCTCTCCTCTACCAACCCACGTCCCAAGGCCTCGCTAAGAATCTAGGATAGCAAGATGAACAACACAAGGGACATGGAGTTTATACTGGTTCAGGACACCATTGTGGTGTAATACCCTACTCTAGTGTGTGGTGTGTGGATTGCCTCAGGGGCTGATGATGAACAATAAAAATGAAGAACATCCTCGTGAGGGATGTTCTTGTGGAGGTGTTGTGTGTATCCACCCGAATCTTGCCCCTACTGTGGTGGCTAGCCCTATATAGAGAGAGGCCCTGGTCCTCTTCCCAAATATTGAGCGGGAAGGGCGCCAACAATCGGCCATTTTGAAGGGGAACATCTAGTACAACTTATCCTGACTAAAGTTGGTCTTTGTTTGTCAAAGTCTCTGACGATGACGCTGTCTTGGACTCCACGGTGACCTCCATCCTGCCGCTCTGCTGGTCTTGGTCTTGTTGCACCGAAAAGGTTGCCTTTGCCTGATGCCTTGCCCTGTGCTTGGCCCCTTTGCACCAAAGAGGAAACAAGAACACTGCACAGGCCGGCGCCCGCATGGCCTCGATCGTCATGGCTTGCGTCATGGGTACCTCGTGAGGTACCCTCGCCTTGATCTCTCCGCCTCCTCGCGAGCTTGCCTGGCGAGGCCGCTCCTGAGGAAGCTTCCTGTCGTCCGCCCCGCGAGGCTTGGCCCCTCGCGAGGGTCTTGAGCTTGAGTTAATGAAGATGGGCCGCACCGGGACGCTATTCGAGCCACGCCACAGGCCACAGGCAAGCAAGTCTGGGGACCCCTGTTCCCAGAACACTGACAGTCGGGGCCTCCGAAACAACTTTCGGTCGTGCTGGTCGTCACCCGGTACTCCCAGAACAAATCTGGACTCCAATACCCTTCGTCCAATATATCAATCTTCACCTCCGGACCATCCCGGAGTTCCTCGGCACGTCCAGGATCTCATCCAGGACTCCGAACGACCTTCGGTAGCCACATATTATTTCCCATAACAACTCTGGCGTCACCAAAGCTTAAGTGTGTAGACCCTACGGGTTCGGGAACCATGGAGACATGACCGAGACAGTTCTCCGGCCTATAACCAACAGCAGGATCTGGATACCCATGTTTACTCCCACATGTTTCACGATGATCTCATTTTATTATCATGAACAAGGGAATACAATAATAACCATTTTATTATTGCCTCTTGATGAACAGTGAACGTGGGGGTTGGCTAAACGAGTCGAGATGTACGTGGTTGGGGTTGGATGAACAACTCCTGGTGGGGGTTGGATGAATAGGATCCCATGGTAGTAGTAGTACGCCGTTGCCGCTAGATGAATAGGACCCCGAGAGGAGGCCGCCACAACCGATCAGGCTAGTTGGGGGTGGATGAACAGGACCCCGTGGAGGGCTAGTTGAATAGTAGCCCGTGGAGGTCTGGATAAATAGTAGCTCATGGATGAATAGTAGCTGGTGGAAGTAGGAGGAAGACGTGGTGGATGAACTGTGCATGTGGAGGGTGAAGGAAGTCGACGGTGGCTGAATAGTATCCCTTGGAGTACGTCACACCCCTCCAATGAACAGGACCCCCGTTTCGACTGTAGTGCTCTGCACAAATCCGTTTCCTTTGTTTTGCGGTATGCCCAACCCCTCCCGATGAGCAGGACCCTCGTTTCGACCGTAGCGCTCCAACACAAGTCCGTTTCCTCCATTTTGTGATACACCACACCCCTCCTGATGAACAGGATGCCGTTTCGACCGTAGCCCATCGAACAGAAGGCCGTTTCCTCCGTACTGCGGTACGCTAGACCCCATTTCGGCTATTCCGTCCAACCCGATTGGCTCCCATTGAACAACACACATTCCGATCCAGTCTGTTTCCTCCCGATGAACAGGACACTGTTTCTCTGTTCCGACCTAGCCGGTTGGCTGCCCAATGAACATGACACTGTTGCTGCTGTCCGTTCCCTCTCCATGTACATGAGCCCTGGCCGTACGTATGCTCGAGTGCATGTTCGAGACCCCGCCCGTATGTACGTACGTGGCCATAATTTTTGACATTTGGCTATACGTACGTGTACACGATTTAGAAGGGACTGACTGAGCTGCTACGTCGGGGGCTCTACTACTAGACGTGCCACGGTTCATCGTTGCAGAGAGACCGATTGACCAGTATGTATGTACACGTTCACGAGAACGCTACGTACACTTCGACCAGGTGGGTCCCGGTTGTCAGGGAGGATAAGGAGGCACTTCCTTGCTTGCAAAGTTATTGATGGTGGGTCTGAGGTGTCAGGGGGAGGATTCATTTTTTTCATGCCTAATATGGAGGCATTTTCCTTGCGTCCGAAGATATAACTAGTGGGTCCCAGCTGTTAGGAGGGAAAACAATTGTTTCACAAAATACAAATAAGTCAAAATATAGAGGCCCTTCCGGTAGGTCCCTGCTGTGAGGTGGAGGAATCATTATTTTGCACGTAATAAGGAGGCACTTCCTTGTTGCAGCCGTGGACGCACCTGTCAGCCTCTCCACGTATAGTCCTCTTTCGATGTAAGTCATTCCTTTACGACGTTGACCACATTGCACCAAGAGCACCAAGGAAGTGGACCACGACGAGTCCAAGGAAGGGAATGACCCGGACCCGGGGAAGACTCGGCAGTTGTGTCCCATGCGGAGGGGCGTACGAGGGTTTATTGGTTGGGCTGTAGTGTGAGGCTGCCAGCGCTGGACAATAGCATCAGGTCTGGGTGAGTACAGGGATGGCCAGGCCAATGATGGGAGTAGGGTGGGGCGATGAGGCCTGCGCGGCAGCAGAGCCGGCAATGGGAGGCAGGAGCAAGCGACATGACTGGCACTGGTTTGGGCAGCTGGAGCAAGAAGACCAGAGGTTGAAGAAGCACTACGGCCGTTAAATGGACATCGTACGGTCATTGGAGCTGGAATCGTTAATATTGACTAGCCCTCAGCCTTTCCACGCACAATCCTCTTCTGATGGATGTCGTTTGTTCACCATGTTGACCACACCGCGCCGAGAGCACCAGTGCGGTGGACGACGGTGTGGCCTAGGAAGGGAATGACTCAGAGCCAGGGAAGACTCGATAGTTGTTCCCCCCGTGGTGGGGAGTATGAGGGTTTACTGGTGCGGCTGACATCGTCGGAAAATCATAGGAGGTGTGGGTGGGTTGAGGAATGGCCTGGCTAGCAATGGAGTAGGGTGGGGTGGTGCGGCCTGCGCGGTAGCACAGCCGACCACGTGAGGAGGGAGCAGACAGTCCCGCCGGCGCTGGTTTGAGTGGCTGGAGCAAGAAGAGCAGAGATTGAAGAAGCACGACGGTCATTGGATGGACATCCAACAGTCACTTCTCTCGTGTGTTGACTAAGTTGACATGGCGTTGCATGTGCGTCAACCTTTTTTTAGGAAAGCATACGCGTCAAACTATAGTAGGCGCACAAGTCAGCCTCAAATTTGTGGAAAACAGCATACAACCCATCTGCCATTATTTCTAATAATCTACAGCCCATTTGCTAATTCTTAAGGATTTTTTGGAGCCCACTTTTTGGTAGCATTGCAGCCCATATTGTGGCCACGGTTAAAAAAGTATACAATTTTTTGCATATGTCGATGCGATCCCAATTGTTTTTAATCCCAAAATTTCGAGTCACATTCAAACTAATTTGAAAAATATATCAATATAAAATCCAAATAATTGTCCACAAATAAAAATCAATGGAATTTAAAATCTTGAAATGAAAAAAATTGAAATTAATTCCCGGTTTGATGTGTTTTAAGAATGTACAGCCCATTTCTCATTACTGATAGCCCATTTTCTGGGCAAGCCAAATGAAACTCTCCTCGTCGTGAAAGATATGCAGCCCAGCAGGGCTGACAAAGCAAGTAGGCCTCGGTTGGCTATTTCTTTAAAAATAGTAGAACTGGGCTAGCCATTTTGAGCAAGAAAAAAACACAACTAGGCTCATCATGTGGTAAACATA
This sequence comes from Triticum aestivum, assembly GCF_018294505.1. Classification (NCBI taxonomy): domain Eukaryota; kingdom Viridiplantae; phylum Streptophyta; class Magnoliopsida; order Poales; family Poaceae; genus Triticum; species Triticum aestivum. The sequence goes on from NC_057795.1 coordinate 112,168,793, forward strand.
AAATAAAAACCTGGCTAGACAAGCAACTGCCCCCACACAACCCCGTTGTTACCCTGATCTCTCTCTAAAACTAGTATAAATAACAATTGCTTGTTCCTAAAAAAGTAAATAACAACTATGCGACCTGCTGGGTCCCTGGTGCCAGCCTCTCATTGTGTAATTCTCCCGTTTTATTGACTACATTGACAATGGCGTGGTCCCCAGATCTCTAACCATTAGGAGGAACCATTTTTGGGGCTTGTAATAACGAGGCACTTGCTTGCATACTGCCACGAACCTGGTGGGTGCCTACTATCATCCTCTCCATGTACAGTCATCTCCTTGTTCCTCTCGGTTGTTGATGACGTTGAAAACGCTAGAGGGCGGAGCATCGCGCATGGCGAGCAAACTAAGGGGGTGGATGACAGTGAGGCCTTGGACAGAACAAACAAGGAGTCGTGGAAGATGCACCAGTCTCTTCGTAGGCGGAGGGGAGTATGAGGGTTGACTGGTTTGGGTGCGGGTGTGTGTTGGGGTTGACGTCGTCGAAGAATAACAGGACGTGTGGGGGAATAGAGGGAGGAACTGGTCAATGTTTGAGGGTACGGTAGGGTGGTAGAGGCGTAGCGAGCCGTGGGAGGCAGGAGCAGGCAGAACCGACATGGTGGTTTGGTTTGGGTGGCTGGAGGAAGAAGACAAGAGATAGAAGATACATGACATATGTTGGATGTTAATCCAACGGCTGGTAGGAAGAATCCTTTGTTGACTAGTAATTAAGTTGACACCACCTTCGATAGGCTTTTTCCTCCTGGGTCCCAAATGTCAGAATCCAAATCTATCATCGTCATGCAACCTTTCTTATGAAAATTTACAGCACATTTGGTGTGCTAGTTCAAAATTAGTTGTGGGTGCTGGTGGGGGCTAATCACTTGGGTTCTGCAATGCACAGTGAGCCTAAGCAAACGGCGATATTGATGTTCTTTCCCTTGGTTGGGATTTGTTACAATATTTCACTCTTAATTAAACAAATGGGAAGTCATTTGCCTTGTTTCAAAGATAATATGACAGCCACAGCCGAGTTGAAAAGGGCAACAACATCTAACTCCAGCTTACAAACTGTACAAAAGCACGAGGGTTAATTGTTCATCAGCTTTAGACAAAACGCAGATTGAAAAGGGCAACAATATCTAACTCCAGCACTGTTTTCAGCAGTCATAGTCAAATGGATCGGTCACGTCCATAGAATGAACATCCTGGGTCGTAAAATTTACTGGATTAGGACCACAAGATGTTGTAAATAAAAGCCAGACATGTTGAGAAGCCCTTTTGTCCACCTGAAACTCCTTTTTTTGCTCTTCGACATACCCATCCTTCAAAACCATGCTGCTGATAAACTTAAGCCTGATAGATAATAGTAACCTCGCATTCAGCAGGAAGAATGTGACAGATCTAGTGGTTGTATGGTTGGCTACATATCGTTCCAGCGTTATTGTCTTCAATCAAATGTCATTGGAACTGAGAAAATCCTGGTGCTTACGAATCCACCGATTGGTTATAACTTTCTTACCCCATCCTGTTACCTAAATAGACATGAAGATTGAAAATAGTTAAGGTCTCAAAAAAGAGTGTCGAAAGAGCAACAACTGAACCGTTAATTCCAGTACACTATATGCGGGCTTCCAGTGTGCATGAAATTATCACCTTTATATACAACTTCTCCGGACATGGAAAACATTTCAACAAGCCAATAATCTTGTTCACATCAAATGTATTCATTTGGATATATAAGATCTTGATAGAATCCAGCACCATTGATAGGCTATCCATGGAGAAACTCTTCATTGAGCATAGAACATAAGATTAGTACAAAATGTGTACTCCAAGATGATATATAACTTATTCTCAGAAATTTAAAATGCAGCTTATGGTTACAAGTGCAGATGATAATATACAGTACGTGAAGAACTGTGGAGCGAAACACCATCTTGAAATGAGCACAGAGATCATGTATTACACCCAAGGTCTCCAGTTTAGGCACAGAGACGATGGTTATTTGCGACGGTGAATAACTAGAATCAAGGATCAACCTTTGAAGTGAAGGGGCATCTTCGATGATGAGCTGCCTTCCGTCAATAGAAATTCCAATTCTTATAAGGTTAGGCGACTTTATTTGGACACAACCGATTCTAACTATGAAAACAAGCACCAAGCACTCCAAGGCAGGGCAACTGGAGTGGATGATGTTGTGCAATGAGGCCTCCAATATACGAACCCACACAAGTGAAAGTTTTTTGAGAAATGGGAGTTGAAGGTTTAGTACCAGATTGTCTGGTAGGTAGCACATCATAAAGGTGGCGTGGGAGAGGAGGAAATCCGCGAGATGGACATCGGTGCCGAGGGCACAAGTACATGGCGTTCAGTATCTCGTAGGTGATTTCCTAGGGAATAGTAGAACTCAAGCAGCTGTAGTTCTATGAGTTCAGGGGATTTCAGCCAGGTGTCCACCGTGCAGGGCATGCTATGCTTTCTCAGGTAGCATGACGGGATGCAAAGGATTTGAACAAAGCCCTGGTGGCAGGAGATGATGGCTCTGGGGAGTTAAAAATCATTAAAGAAAGATAGCTGACCATAGTCGAGATTAAGGGGTGCGGTGCGCCATAGAGGGTGCCACCGAGTTGAGAGGACCTGGATGCGGCAGCAATCCTTGGTGGGGAGAATCGAGATGATCTCCCCAAGGATGGCATCCAGGAGATCGCTAATGTGGTCCACCCAAAATTCTACGGGTTGTTGGGATCCGGTGGGGGTGTGTCGGATATCGGGTTCCGGCAAAACCCTTAAGGTTCGAACACTGGGGTGCGCACAAAGATTTCCCCATATCGAATCTCGCTCTCTCAGCCTCATCGCGATCCCTAGGCTTAACTAAACGAAATTACAGCACAAGAGACACGAGGTTTATACTGGTTCAGGCCACCATTTTGGTGTAATACCCTACTCCAGTGTGTGGTGGTGGATTGCCTCTTGGGCTGATGATGAACAGTACAATTGAAGAACAGCCTCCTGAGGCGAGGTGTTCTTGTGTGTTGTGGTTGGTTCTGATCAGGGTTCGATTGGTCGATCCCTTCTATGGTGGTGGCTAGTCCTATTTATAGAGGCCCTGGTCCTCTTCCCAAATATTGAGCGGGAAGGGATCCAACACCGACCATTTTGAAAGGGGACATCTAGTACAAGCTATCCTGACTAAAGGTGGTCCTCGTCTGCCAAAGGCTCTGGTGATGACACCATCTTGGGCTCCACAATGACCTCTTTCTTGCCGTCCTACTAGTCCTGCTCTTGTTGCACCGATATGGAAACCTTTGCCTGATGCCTTGGTACTCCGTGCCTGCGCTTGCCTCCTTAGCACCAAAGGGGAAACTAGTACACTGTGCGCGCTGGCGCCCGCCTAGCGCCCGCCTATCCTTGGTCGTCATGGCTTGCGTCATGGGAACCTCGTGAGGTACCCCCTTGCCTTTGTCTCTCTGCCTCCCTCGTGAGCCTGCCTGACGTGGCCGCTCTTGAGGAGGCCTTGCGTCATTCTCCATGCGAGGCTTGGCCCCTCGCGAGGGTCCTGAGTGCTTGACTAGTGAAGACGGGCCGCATTGGGCCGCTGGTGGAGCCACACTACGGGCCGCAGGCAGGCAAGTCTGGGTAACCCCGTTCCCAGAACGCCGACAGGGTGGGCTCGCTGCTTCTCCCCGCACTCCTAGGTGCGGGATCTACAATAGGCGTCACCGCTGGCGGGAGCCTCATCTTTTTGGGGTTGGGGTCAGTCAACTCCATTTTCCTCAAGGGCGTAGCGTCGAGCTCACAGATTTGAGAAGAGTAACGAATGGCGAGCCTAGTGGTAGTGCGAGTGAAGAAGAAGGGGAGCTGGGGGTTTTCTATTGTAGTGAGGAAGAAGGGGAGCTGGGGTTTTTCTGTAATAGTGAGGAAGAAGGGGAGCTGGGGTTTTCTATAGGAGTGAGGTGAGGAATTTGGGTGTATGAGTGGAGCGAGCTGACGTGAGGTCGGTGGGAGTGAGGAGGAAGAAGAGCACCCAAGTTTTTTGAGGGGCGGTGTGCTGGGTAGCGCCTCTCATTAAATAAATATATGGGCTTTTGAATTGATTTTATTATTTTACTAGAGTGGATGGGCTGTTTTGTCTTGGGCCCAGAGAAACAATTACTACTAGTACAGTAGAGACACTCTACAGCTACCCAGAAAAACAATTACTACTAGTACAGTGGATACACTACCGCTTCTGGCTCCTTTGAGGTCATCAAAACGTCTCCCTCTACTGAATGTCGTTTTACTTTGGTTCATCGACATGCGGGCCATGCAGCACGCGGGACCCAATGCCATCCACCAAATTAGAAGGCGGTATACAAGCGGAGAGTCACCCCGGTCATAGCGCGGCAGTAACAAGCCGTCATATCACAAAACCCCACCTCCCCATAGTCTAAGTTTGACAGACGAAGCAACCATCATTTCACTCTTCGCTGAATCCCCTTCTCCCTCACCGTCTTCAAGAAAGCCAACACTCGCATCTGCCATTTTTCTTCTCTCCCAACGAAGGGAAGGTAAGCACATCCGTGATGTTGGTATATTTTGTTTCAGAAAAAAAGAACTTTTGCAAAGCAGTAACTGATCCTCACTCTCTTTTTTGTTTCATTGTCATTGCGATTGTGTTTTCCTTTCAGTTATCTCCTAGTATTCGTTAGTTTCATGATGGACCAAGGAGAACCAGGTAAAGATCTGCTAATGTTGGAGCAGACGCGAGAGGCTAATCCCCATGAGACAGAGAGCTCGAAAAAGATGGAGGCAACCATTGAGCCGACCCCAGATACGCTCACGGCCAATACTGAGATGGTTAATGCCCCGTTTGAGGTTACAGCCCCCATGGTCCTACAGGAGCAGTTTTCCCCCCAACGAGGATGTGTCCCCTCTCCCCCCTTGAGCTTCCCAAGGTGATTTTCTTCTTTGCCGATCTCGATTGTGGTTTTTCATCTAAGTATGTGGTGATAAATAATGCAAAATTTTATTAGCTTCGATGCCATGCTACCTTTGCTGTCATGCATAGTTTTGACTCTACATAGTGGTTTAAATAACTTGTGTTTCTTATATTGGAAAGTAATTCAGAATTTGTTTCTGTTTCAATTAGAGACCTGATGCAGACAAGGATTGTGTGGTTGTACATGTCACTCGCTATGAGGTGGATGACCTGAATATACACACTCGAAAAACAAAGTTCTTAGGCCGTTGGATCCTGGAAGCGATTTGCACTTATACCAAAGTTGAGATGTATTCCAGCCTCATTTTTGTTAGGTGTTTTGTTCAGGGTGTGCTGAAGCACAAGAAGTTCAAAGCTACTCATTCATTTGTGAGGCATACAGTCTTTGTCAAGCTTACGTAGGAAGCTGATGTGGGATGCCTCCACAAACAAGTTTATGAGTGGCAAGGCCACAAGGTTACTTCAGGAAGGTTCACAGGATCGAGTTGCTGCTGAATGTCCTCGATGATGTTCATGGCAAGGTCCATCTTGTGTCCATACCAAATTAGATCGAGGCATGAAATAGTTTCCCCAGCTAGTGTTTAAAAGAAGTTTGGACTGTGTCTAATAATCCGAACCTTGCCTATCATCGAGCCCTCTAGGCTAGTACTTTGTTTGAATCCGTCTATGGGAACTACTGCTACTTTTGTGTGCCCGTGAATCATGTGAGAACCATCCTAATTGTTGCCGAAACAGATGCCTCCTCACTAGTTTTTTCATTGAATATGTCATGGTAAGACATAAGTTGTCACGATTTATCATATGAGTAGTGTGTGTTTGATGAAATAGAGTACTTGTTCGACAACTGTGCACCGACATATACATAGGGTACATAAGGTTGGTTAAGTACTTGTAAACATTGTTGGTGCTACCACACTTGTAAGAAGTTGTGCAAAAACAACATATTGGCTCAGCTCGCTTCAACACTAGAAAAGTCGGCTATTGACCAGCTAACAATCAATAATCTGTTGTCTGACATATAAGCAAATATGTATCTTGTTATAGTGGTTCATGAAGTTAACTCAGGCTACAATGTAAATTCCAAATGTTCACACGCTAGTCCAGCATTCATGTGGAACATTCAAATTAAACTCGGCTTCATAAAATACTTGAAAAACATAAGTTAAGCAATTTTATACATCTCAATGATTCATAGAACATAAAAAACATTTACTAGTTCACAGCAAAAGACAAAGTTGTGAGAAGGTTTACAAATCAGGAAAAATCAAGCAAGGCTTCTCTGAGCAAAGGGCCTCCCTAGGCAGGCTTTAATTTCCTGGAGTTCACTCTGGTTTTCTTTGTTGCCACCATCTAGGGTTAGGTTCTCTCATTCCAGAATAACCAACTATAATTGTGTCCTCAGTTGGAATGCCGAACTGAACCATGTAGTGTACTGACCATCTGAACTTCTTGTGCAGTTCCACTAAATTTAAGCATCGCTATTTGCAGAAATAAGCAGACCACAATGCCTTTGTCCGCACACCTGTCCGAAAAACCTTCGTGCAGTCGTGCCAGCTAGTCCTCTGTCCATGGATGAACTTGGGGGAAGTGCATTCCCGACTAGGATCCAGTTGTTTTCGCTCGTCCCTGCACTGCAATCAGGAACTAAAACGTATGAATCAGCTTCTTTTAGATTGCGTTGGTCATTCTACCTAGTGACTACCAATGTAGGAATACTTGGAATACGGGTGGTTAGACGACGACAACAAGGAATAGCCATCTCATTTTATCTAGTTCTACTAAAACTGAGGTGTGTACTTTTGACTGTGTAGATAGAAACGATATGGAGACAAACATCCTTGTTTGTGCAAATATGAAATACAGTTATTTAAACAATGGCAGTTATTTGCAGTGGCATATGATTAATAGCCGCATTTATTGTGCTATAATTGGCACTACATTAACAATATGAAAGTGCACTTAAGTAAGAAGTAGCATCACATCACATCAACACTGCCACTAGATTAACATGCAGAACAATAGCATTAGTATTACTGCCATGAGAGTACCACATGGTCAGTAAATGCGCAATCAAATTTGTGCAGTTCCACTGGGATGAAGCAATGCTAGCGCTGTGATATTTAAGTGTAACTGCAAAAACACCATTCATGGGAAATAAAGAAAGACGGAAGCACTTCATAAAATTGTGGTGGCATTGCTTCAATTTATCGACGGCACTAGACCATTATTAATGGTGACATTAGGTGACATTGCTTCAATTTATCAACGGCACTAAACCATTACTTAATAGTGACGTTAGGTGGCATTGCTTAATGCTTCATCTGATTTTACATTAATGGTAGCGATATGACCGTAGGGACAACAGGGGCATAAAGTGGTGAGGCAGATGTTGTTGCCGAGAGTGGCAAACACTCAGGCATCATGTCTACATTTGTCCTATTTTTATCTCCTCGGTGACATTTTCCTACGTGAGCACATGAAACCTAGACCTGCTCGTTCTCATTTGCATTGTCCCCCAACACCCCTGACTTTCTTTCCTTTTTCGACCAAGAGAGAGGTCCACTTACCCCCACACTTCTCCATTCACCACATTTTCTTCGCCTTTTCAACCAAGGAGACGAGTTGGGTAGCCAGTATCTACTACTTTTTCCCGTTTCCTCTTAGAACCAAGTACTAGATTCATGCCGCATATTTCCCACTTTCTTCCCTGTTTGAACCAACTCTTGGATTCGACTGTATGAACTAGCTTTACCTCTAATAATAGTAAAAGTCTAGGTGGCTTTGGAACAGCCGACGGAAGTAGAAAAATATCCACACACAACCACGTGGGGAGCTGGGGCTGTAGAGCAAGGCATGTGGCTAAGACGGCGTCGGGAGGCTACATCTTGGCTACAATACCACAGGGAGGAAGAAGGGGTCAGAGGCCCTCCCGAGATGGCGTTGTCTCGGAGAGAACAGAACGGTCACCGATCAAGACACGCGGGCAGCTGTTGGTCACCGTCGATGATCGTGTGAACAATGCACCTACACCCCTGCCCTGGTCGAGGTGGTCCGGCCGGATTTGTCACCAGCCGTGAGCAAAGAGAGAGTGTGGCCACCAATGTCTTGCTTAGATCTAGAGAGCATGAGAGAGTGAAAGAGAGGAACCCTAGTAAAGCAAGCGCTGAGGCTCCTGCTTATATATATAGTGCAGTGATTTTGTTGTACCAACCGTTATTAAATTGAATATGCGCGGACCACTATTTTCATTTAAAGTTCAAGTAAAAATAAAACTCGATCAATAACGAGCCACCGCTTCCAGGTCGCACTAACAAATCACCACGTCCAGGACGCACTATGTACTGTATCATTCACGTGCGGTCCCCGACCCTCCATCAAGTTGAAAACTAGACTAGTCAAAATGTCAATTGGGATGCCTCTTTGTAAACAAATGCACTCCTAGCTTCAAAAAAAGCGCTCCAACATGTACCCGTGAGTGGTTGTGAGAGAACAAGTTCGTGCGTGCACTGCTTCTCTTCGTGAGAGTACAATATACGACGCCCAAAGAATGTTCGCCACAAGGGTAATAGTATAAGTGTGTGACGTGTGAGTTAAAATAAAAGGTGCGTGACGTCTTCTATTTTTTAGAAGTTCGGAGGGTAGGGTGTGAAGAGCACATATGTGTGTGATGTCTACCTACAGATCGACGGTGGGAGCACGAAGACTCAGGAGAGTCGTGACTCGTGAGGGTGTGTGTGTGCGTGAGAGAGAGGGGACATGATCAATGCGGTGCATGTGTCTGTAAATCATATCTGACAAACATTTGCCACAAGCCGTTTCCTGACGAATGCCGTAAGAACCGTCAGATCGGCATCCGACAATGCAGTTTTGCCATGGCATTTAACAGAACGACCACTCCTCCGACACACAAATCTTCCACGTGAGTGTTACAACTGCCGTATGCTCCTCCCCCCGTTCCAAAATGTAGTGCATATAGCTTTATTGAAAATTCGAACCTCGCAAATTTTTACCGAGTTTTAATATACCAAAATGCACATATCGAATACCCAGTATATATCATTTCATTCATCTTCAAGAGGTAACTATAAAGATGGGGGAGGAGTGTACAAAGAAAGACCGTTGTATCACCTACAGCAATTTCAAACATCCTTTGGTGTGGAGGAATATCATAGGAACTCTATATGATATGATTTTTATAGGATTTTTTCCTTTAGAGCCAATTGGTTCATAGGAATAGATTCATATACTCCACATTTCACAGGAAAATAAACATGATATCATTTTTATAGCTTTAGAGCCACTTGATTCATATGAATGGATTCCTATACTCCCACAATTTCAAAGGAGAACAAAAATTAGCATATATTCAATTGAAAAAGTTCCTATGATGTGAACCAAATGACATCTATTTTCTAATCTCTCCTCATAGGAATTGAGATACATGTCATCTCTAGATTCAGTAGAAAAGTTCATATCATGCGAACTAAATGACATCTCTTTTCCAAACCCTACTCACAGGAATTGAGATAGATGTCATGTCTTTCCCTACAACTTCCATGTATACACCTTCTATTCCTAAATAGCTAGTACGACCCACTAGTAGCTTTTTTCCTGGACAAGCAACTATGGCACAAGAATACGTCGTGCATGCAAGTCATAAATCACATTGTTTTTGTACTCTATGCATGCAAGCACCACATTATCAATTCATGCATGTTACTCATAAGTTATTTCTTGCATTCGATTTTGTATTGACAATGTATGTGCTGGTCACGTGCACACGTATGTAGTTCACATTCGCATTTTTGTTAGAAATGTCATTCGTTTAACTGCAATTCATTTTTTCTCTTTATAATAAAATTTCATTTTAAGCATACATTCACTTCCCATTAGTTATAGATGTTTTTGGAGGAAATTTTAGGCATTGTTTTGAGTAGCAAATTTCACGTGGTCGTGGGTATATCAAAACACGGGACCCATGCGTCATTGCCTTTCGATCGAACCTACGCCCACAATTTTTTATACATATATCTGCACTAGTCCTTGAACCCAAAATGTTGCCTCGTTCCCGTAAAACCAAGTGGCCCACCCGTATTAAGGTGTCGACTCTAACTCAATCCCTCTCCCACTTACTACGGTGTGGCCCCGCACGCCTTAGTACTCCTACAAACCCTACCTGCCGCACACATCATCGGTTTTCTTCAAGTGGTTGAGGGAGAAGCGGATTTTGAGTGGATGCTCCTACCCTAGGGCGCCCTAGGTAGCTTCAACATGCATCATTGGTTTTCGTTTTTATTTATGATCTTGCGCCTTAGAGTGAAATGATAGTTGCTTCGTCCGTCCAGCTTAATGCGGGAAAGGTGGGGCTTTGTGATTTGACCCCTCATCGCTCATTTACTACTACTGTGGTGCTACGACGGGGGTGCCTCCAAGTCCAAGCGACTGCTCCGAACTGTAATTTGGTGCATCACATATAATACATATATAGCTAATTAAATTCTCAACCTAGAACGATGTGAATACCCTGTAAACCGAGACGTGGTAAGTAGTAAAATTGAGGGGATTTTACCAAGCGGTGGGTGGGGGAGCATGGCCTATCATGTGATCCCATGTGTCATGATTTACCAAGGCGATGCGCGTCCCTCTTGAGGCAGAACAATGGCAGAAGGACACGTGGTTTTCTTGAAGGATATGATGGCAAAGCGGATTCAGCGAAGTGTGAAATAATGGTTACTTCATCCGTCTGGGGGAAGGTGCAACATTGTGATTTGACGTCTCATTGCTCATTACTACTACTAGGGTGCTACGACTGGAGTGCATCCCCCTGGTGTTCTGCACTGTTATTTGGTGCATGATACATTGACTTGGTTGCTATATGTCCCACATGCCGGCAAGAGGAAGTATAGAGTTCATGAAAGCGAGCATCTCCACTCTTTTAGTACGGCGGAGGAGTACAAGACATGGCTTGGTTTTTGCTTCTTCGCGCGATCCATCGATACAAACCCGAACTAAAAAAGGCGAGGGCTGGTGTTTTCCCGCATGACAGGCCAGGGACTTTGGCATAGTTTGTTCGAGGCAACGAGGCAGGAAGGGAAACAAGCAAATAAAGGTTGAGCGACTTAGTTTTGGGAAAATCTGATTTTACGGAGTACGTACCCACTATGGAGGTAGTACTACTTACTACTCCCTCCTTTCCGGTTTATAGGGCTCATCTAAAAAAAATTGTTTTCCCGTTTTATAAGTCACAATTCTACTAGTAGTACTTACCATCACATGTTTGGATTTTGAGGTGCATTAAATCACCGGATTCAAGCAGTATTAAGAGAAAACTCACCAATGCATGTAGAAGTTCATGGAAATTTACTGGTCATGCATGCATTCATGATAATTAATGCATTGGTAAATATAACTTTTTGAGAAAAAAGAGCGTACTCATTAAGTACTTGTGCAAATTACCAAATTAATTCCAACACTCACCATCTACCTTGGTTGGAGAGATTTTTAAATTGAGCCATAAAATTGAAAAGGAGGGAGTAATAACATAGCCTAGGGTAGCTTGCTACACCATAGACTCCAAGGAAATTGTTGCAGTACTACTCCTATGTACCACTATACTACTCCTACTAGTACTAAAAGACATATATTTCAAATAATATGATAATCTCTCTAACCAAGGTAGGGACCAGGAGTATATATACGTAATAGAGGGAGTAGTAAAATTTTCTCCTCGTCCTCCGAGCCACCACGCGTGTGGGCGAGGGAGCGGGCATAGGAGTAGTAAGCAAGCTTCTCCTCGTCCCGTGACTCTACGAGCCATCGCGCCCATGGGCGGTGGAGAGGGTGTACTAAGCAAGCTTCTACTCCTTCTGCGAGTTGACGGGACACATCAAAAGTAATACTCCCTCTGTTCCTAAATATTTGTCTTTTTAGAGAGTTCAAATGGACTACCACATACATATGTATATAGACATATTTTAGAGTGTAGATTCACTCATTTTGTTCCATATGTAGTCACTCGTTGAAATCTCTAGAAAGACAAATATTTAGGTACGGAGGAAGTACAGAGCATCTCCAGTGTATAGAGCCTTGCCTCTAAGGTAGGCCCCACATGGTTTACCTCTTCTCAAATGAAAAAACCACGATGTATAGAGACTCTAACCAGCCTCTAAGGTGGACCCTAGCAGAAATTTAAAAAGTATTGATTAGCACCACATTTGTCCAATCAGTACTATTTCTCTTGTAGTCCTACTTTCTTATGCTTCCTAAGGCTGACAAGTGGGACCAGATGGATTGTTACATTGTTAGAGGCAGCCTCTAAGGTTAGACGCAAATCTAGCCTTTTTTTGTTAGATGCAATTCATGTAATGTATAGAGGCCTGCCTCTAAGAGGAGAGAGAGGGCTTAGAGGAAACAAATAACATACAATGTGCCTACTTTCCGGTCTATATGACTCAATTTGAAATCCACATTGTATCCATAATAGATGCTGAGTGGTGGAATAAATTTGTTACTTCCATAGTTCGCAAAAGTACTGAGCATGCGATATGGTGAACGGAGGGAGTACGATACCATTAGTACTACAATTCTTTTGGAAGGGTTGTAGTAGTCCCTCCCATTCACATGTTCACATTTCAAGCTTCAATAGAAACGTTGCACGCAAGGATTAAGAGAAACCTCAACAATGCATGTACTCCATCAATCCATATAGGGTCTAAAATGAGTTTTGGAGGCTAACTTTAACCACATGTTAGAGCAATAATATGACATCCAACTTACACAAATCTTACCATCAAATTCATACGTGGTCATTATACTGCTAACACATCCATGCATTACAATTAGTACGTATATACGGTAGTAATCACTCACTATATAGTAGTCCTAGTAGTACTCTACACTACTACTACTATGAGGCCATCCAACTGTGTCCCGATAGAAGACCGCGGACACCGATTATTCGTTCATATTTAAATTTGTTTTCACACAGCAAAATATCCATGAAAACAACACATGGCAATATTTCATGGCGAACCAGGGATTTAAATATGCTGGGAGGGGTGGGGCTGGGAGGGGCTGTTTGGATCTTGTCCAGGGTAGCCAAAACATTGGCGACCCTTTTTTCCGCCCGTGCCTTTGCCACCGATAAATGAGGAAGAGCTCGGGTGGTCATGCGTTGGAGACGAGCTCGCACAAGCTGTGCTTTTTCTGTCCCACCACGCCACCCAAGCTGGCCGCAGACCGACCGGCAACCCGCAAGTTACGCCATCCAATTGTAGCCGCACACATTCTGACAACAACTCAACAAACCGGACGAAATTCATGCAAACACGGCGATATTTCATATTAACAATGACAAAATTCATATAAACTACCGGATTTTCGTATAAACATGACGAATTTCATTACATTAAAATTCACTAAGCGGTGCTACTCCTGAACAACACATGTATAATAATACCTAGCTTAAATGGTCGCCGTGGATCCATTTGTTTTCCTCATGTCCGGCAACACAATCACCAGACTGTCGGGAGCCCCGGAGGTATATGCTTCAGCTTAAAGGATGGCTCGCTTTCCTACTTCACAACTGACATCGTTGGCTGATGCTCAAGATGGAGTTTGAAGGGGGCTTCTCTGCTTCTGTTGAGCCCATGCAGGGTTGACGAAGGTCCTCGCAACAGAAGGATCTGGCAAGACACGTGTTGTGTATGCCAGCATCGCCTAGGAGGTGGCCTTCATGGGACCCAAGCGGTGGCAGCCTCCCATGTTCTACTTCGCCTTGATGATGGCGGCATACTCGGAGGCGCTGGCTGCCAACTCATCGCTCGCCGTGCACCTGGATTCTATCTCTGCTTGCATGGCACAACCGCAGGCATGGGAGTCCCGGCCACAGAAATGGAAGACGCGGTCACAGACACGGGAGGCACGGTACGAGGCGACGGCATGGACGGCAGTGACGACGCCTGTGCTTCCCTCCGTGTCGGCACCAGCTCGCCGCTCCTTGTCGAGCTGGCCTGGAGCGGCAATTTGCTGAACCACGCGCCGGCTTGGAGGGGCTACTGGCTTCGTCGAGCAAGGGGAGGGAGGTGGATCAGTGAGGTGCATAGCTCGTATCCGGCGGGCCACCCAGCCGGCTTGGATGCCATATAACTACTCTATGTAAGCCATTGTAAGAGTGGAGAAAATGGTGAAGGAGGAGATAGGGGAGCGACGAAGGCGTGTGATTCTTGGTCGGCGTCCGGCCTCATTTAAATAGGAGATTAAATAGATGGCGGACGGGAGGAGCTCGGCCGGCATTGCGTTTAATGTCGGCCCGGTCATGAACGGATGTGTGTCCAGAGTGGGTTTCTCGGCTTCCACACGGGTTTCATGGAGGCGTTTGAATCCGACAAGGAGGCATGTTCTGCCGGGCGTGCAGTGAGCGGCACCCTCGACTCTGACGAATGACACCGCGCCTTTCTTCCACTGACATGTGGGCTCGCTGGGTACCTGGCCTACATGTCAGTGACCCAATGCAGGCAGTGCATGACAGAGGAGCTTTTGGTGGGCCAGGGCGGTCAGAAGCGGGCATTTCATAAACCGATGATTGTTCATTGAGTGCGACGTAATCTAATTCATGTAGGTTGATAAGCCTACTATATAATGTAAGAGAATTTTAAAATTTTCATATATATGTTGATAGCCCATTCGATACGTTGTGATTCATGAAGACCACTGCAAACAGCAATGTTCTCCTTATCACAGATGGGATTGATTAATACCCGTAACAATCCATGTCCTTAACAAAGGGTGCATGCACGTATAGGTTGAGTGTGTGTCTTGCGTCATGTGTTGTGTGCATGCAGGCGTGCGAGTGTTGTGTGCGTGCATGTGTACATTTCAGTGTTGCATGCATGTGTGCATGCGTGCGTGGGTTCGTGAGTGCATGTGTACGTGTCAGTGTTGCACGCGTGCATGTGTGCGTGTGTTCGTGCGAGTGTTGCGTGCGTGCATGTGTACGTGTGAGTATTGCATGCATGCATGCGGGCGTTGTGAGCGTGTTTGTGTGCATGTGTGATGTGTTTGTATTCACCACAGTGGCTCATGCGTGCATGCAATTAAAACAGTCGGCTCAGCATATCATCACAAGGCGATTCTCGTCCGCTATGGTTAGGGGGCGCGGAATGCCAACCAAAGGTCTCACGACTTCGAATCCCGACCGACCAGTAATTTATTACCATTTCCGTCTTTCATATACGCGCTGATGGGTGGGCCCTACGATAATGTGCGCTGGTGAATGTGGACCATTTTACTGGTCAATTGATCGTGTCATCAACAAATTACGGAGTTGTATGGTGAGCCAATGACCGTATGATCACCATAAAATGTATTTTGTTAACACAATATAGACTCAAACTACCATTTCTTTCTTTCATATACGTGTGACAGGTGGGCCCCGTGGTTACACGCACTGATGGTGCAACACTAGTTGTGCCACGTGGAATGTTTGACTAGTCAATTGATCGTGTCATCAACAAATTATGAAGTTGTATGGGTGAGCCAGTGACTGTATAATCATGACATGTATTTTTTGAACACAATACAGATGCAAGCGCTCATATATACGCGCAAATACTCACCGCTATAAGCGCACACACCCTACCCCTATGAGCACCTTCGAGAAATTGAGATAGCATATTTTACGAAGTCACCATAGGTGCCTCGTAGTTGAGGGGAACGTCTCCTCCCAGTGAACGCACATCGCCGGAAAATACTGGAATTAATCCAGGATAAATGCGAGCGTAAGGACTTTAACCCTGGTGGGCTGGGGAAACCACTGTCCTCCTAACCATCGAACCATAGGTTGGTTAGCACCACAAAATATATATGGTGACCATGATGATCTTATTCTGAAGTCCAGTGACCATATCGTGCTTTCGCTTCAAATACAATGACCATAAGTGTCGTCAACAAAATACAAAGCATGCATCAAATACAATGTCTGTCAGTTACATCAACAAAATACAGAGATGTGTCGTGAGCTAGATACCGTATGATCACCATGAGAATGTATACGATGACCGTAATGAGCATATTCTGAAGTCCAGTGACCGTATAGTGCTTTTGCTTGAAATACAGTGACCGTCATGTGTGAATGTTTCAGGGGCGTGCATACTTTTAGAGGGCAGAAAGATAGTTTGTGTGCGTACGTGAAAGTGGTGTAGAGAGAGGGGGTCTCCGATGGAGACAAGGAGAGATATGCCCTTTTTTATCTTCCGCGTGACTAATATTTTAGGAGAAAATATAATCATTCACAATGCAGAACAAATATTATTGGATTTACCATGCAATTAAACTTTGTACTACTGTATATGCTTACCAATTGTGTGTGGGGTGTGGTGGGCACATCATTTCTAGTTGTGGTGGGTCAATGTGAGGACTCATGGGTTGGTTCCATCCTGTGCCACATAGGTTGGACCGAGACGCATTATACGAAGACCCATGTGGAGGACTCGGTGTACAAGTCAAAGCTACCAGAGTCATGGAGGACTATATCCCCACTGATGATAAGCCGGCTATATATGATTTGTAACCCTAGGCCCGAGTACGTTATATAAGCCCAGGGGCTAGTTCGTCGATAGTATACACACATGCACAATGTCTGGTATTCACGTGTACATTGTACACACCCCTATCACAAATATAAAGTACCAGGAGTAGGCTTTTTCCTCAACTGCAAGGGCCTGAACTTGGGTAAAACTTTGCCTCGTATTACTATCTAGCCTAACAGTTAGGGATATCCTACTGAATGATCTGATGGAATCATATCAGCCAACTACTAAGATAGAGGTGTGGGGGGGGCAATATGTGTGACAGAGGCCTAAAGATAATGTGCGTGCGGGAGACACGTAGGGACATACATGTGCCTACAGAGGGCTAGTAGAGACCGTGCGTGTGTATATATGCATGTGAGAGACATAGTGTTTTCCAACTAAGATTAGTGAAAAGAGTGGTACATAGTAGTAAGAAAGAGAGGGAGATATATAGAGAGTGCGTGTGAGACACCCCGGGAGAGATTGTGAGCATGTGTGTGAGAGAAATGCCGATGTATATAACATGTGTGCACTTATACATCAGGTAGAGAGATATATAGCGCGTGTGTGAGAACGAGCGAGGCATAGTGAATGTAGGTGTAAAAGGCGGTTCTACGCATTAAATTAAAATATAAATAGCATTATTATTTTTGGATGATATTATGAATTTTGAAATTTGCGTATGAACGAACATCGGTCTATCAGACACCCATACTCTATTGAATTCTAGCATGTGCATGCATTTATTTCATATTATTGATCCATAGAGTGAGAGTGGTTTGAAATCCAGACAATGCATTGCTTTTGCAATTCATATATAAACATTAATCTTCAGGATATCGCTTATCATTATCGTCTCGGTCAACTAGGGATTAGAGATTAATCGGAAATCGACCAATTAATCAAATTTATCGATCGACTATTAATCGGATATTTTTTTGCAAATCTCACATTCCCAACACTAAAATACGCTATATTCAACAACGAAACAATATTTGATAGAAATGTTACCTTGATTTCTAGCCTTTGAATCCTCATATGATGACAAATAAAATAGGACAATATTACATATTTCATAACAAGGTCCACAAAACATAAATAAACATAGCTTCTGCAAACATAGTTATATGAATAGGTCTGATTTATTAGTAGATTCCTGATAAATTGCTTGTCAGAACGATAAATCGGTCCAAAAGATAAACGGCAAAGATAAGGCATAATCTTATCGGTCACCCCTCGATTATCGATAACTCGGAAGATTAATCGTTGAATCGGAAGATTTCTTGAACAGTGGTTGTTAGTGTGAAGCACTTTATACATTTGTCACTTACATGGATACATTCCAAATTGCTAGCTACGAAATAGAATACATGTTGAATTCAACATATAGGGGGTTTCAAAGATTCGAATTCATAGGAAGTGCATTCACCTATTTGAATCTGAGATAATGGCATTTGTAAATCAGATCTAAAAGGGGGCATCAACCTTTCTTGTGCGTTTGAACATGCTATACATTCATCCGCATGTCTAGCTATTTTTTTGCAACCAAGGAGATTATATCTGGAACCATGCATGAACTGAGGTAAGTTGCATATTTTTTAATATATAGTCGTGTAGAATATGTACCCCCTCCATTCCAATATAATCGTAATTTTAGGATTTTCAAGAGTCAAGATTTGTGAAGTTTGACAAATCCTGAAAGTTCAATTCAAGAGAACTGAAAACGTTAAAGCTTCTGCTTCCAAATATTGAATGAAGCGGCAAATAAGCCTCTGGTCACCCGAAACCGCGTGAGACTAATGTTTGGTGGTAGGAAATTACTGTCCTGACTCTTACCCCTATAGCCTATCAGCCCGATGTCCAAAGGTCTAAACCGGGGTAGGTTTGTAACTTCACGAAGACACTAGTCTCTACCACCTCCGAGAAGCATTCATACGCCATGAGCGCCTAAACACCCATGCGCTCGGCTGAAATCTATCCCGGCCACCATTTGGGACACCTGAGTTATTGTCCTACCCCCGACGCACAATATGTCCAAACTTTTACATGGGGGCAAAGTTTGTAACTTCCCCCAAATTTCAAACAAGCACGTCCCAAACCGAAACATTGTTCCCCTTAGTTCCCCCTCCCTTCGTTTCCCCGTTCATATTCCGTGGGCTCCAAAACACCCTCTCCACCAGCCGCGAAACCCCACCCTCCGTTGTCCTCCACCCCCGTCGCGCCCAATCCACCGCCGCCCTCCTCCATCATGCCAAGCCGGTACCCCGACGTTGTCGTCCAACGCAACCGCAACCCCAACACCCTAAAGGACTTAGCAGCTGAAGCCGAGGTAGATCTGCCTCCATGACACCGAGGCCGACGTGCACCGCACCAGAACCACTTCGACAACACCGTCCTACGCCTCACAGCTACCGCTCCACTAACGCAACCGTCCACCGCACTGGCGCTATTCCCGCTACACCGTCGTTCACCACCTTGGATCTGGTTCCCTGCCGCCGATAGACGGCCACCGCGACATACTCAACAACTTGGCCATGGGTTCATCCAACGCTCCGCCGTCCTCCACAACTTATTGCTTCTAATGAACCACAAGAAGATCGTTGGAAAAATAGAAGAAGGTCACAACACTGCTAGTAGAAAGAGGTACTTCTCTTCCCTTATTCATGCAAATCTTATGTCTCTGCTCACACCGTATTCATCCCATGAAAGAAACTAGTTGAGTGCTTCTTACTACACCTTCTTCATGATACTAAATGCACAAGGTTCCTCCCATTTACTATTTCACCTTAGCTAGAGGTCAGTAGCCCGCCTGGATTTCAATTCAGGGTTAGTTGATTCACAATTAAAAGAAGCAACACCCGCTTAGGTGTGCGGAGCACCTAGTCCGCATGTTCATTGGGCAAGCGGCGCATCAATGTCTATCATAGGGGTGTGGGGTGTAGGGGCTGCTTGTGCCCGATCTAGAGGTTGGTGGGGCTTGAAGGGATGGCCGGGGCGGTTCCAAGCACGATTGTGAGGTGAGGTCAGGGGAGGGCGGAGGCAGGGGACTAGGCCGATGGTCGCTGGCATTTCGAGGAAGATTGTCAACACTAACTCGCTAGAGGTAGATGAAGGCGATCTGCCCGTTCTTTGTACATCGAACGATGCAGAAAAAATGGAATAGCCTATTTGTTTTGAGTTGATTATTATTTTCATAGGACCACACCTTATGGTGTGCTGAAGGAGCATCTGCATTTCCCAGCCATCCCTCTGGTCATATTTCAAAATCCAAGAATCTAGTAATTTTGTGTGGCTTGCATGTTGTAGAGCTATCTTATGTCTCCCGTCATTTATTTCTCACCGACCTGCTATCTGGTACTTTTACACAATACTACTTGTTCACACACTTCACCCATACCCACACTATTGTTTTTTATGCATGGGTATTTCAGACTCTGACACAGTGTTGAAGAATACACAAAAGAAAAGGCAAAAGTCACTCCAGTGTAATTCGAAGATAAGCACTAAGCGTTTCAGTGCTCTAAAGGGTGTAGTGTCAGCAGATGGAGACAGTAAACGTAGCTCTGTTATTGATGATCTCAATTGCCACAGACAACCATCCCTGGTGCTTACTTTAACTTTGTGCTGTCAAATGTGGTTGCATGTTGCATATGGTGTCTAGCTTGTATTGCTTCCAATTTGGTTAAACTGCATCTGCTTACTTTACACATTATACCTTTGATAATGACATGCCTTCCATTTTTGATACATACTACATATGTCTATTAACCATGTTCGTACATCAAACTAGTGCTCTTTTGTATCCATCATCAATCACTTATGAGGAGACACTCACCCCAGTGGGTTAGCGTGAGATGCGCTACTCGTTTAAAGAGTGCAGTGTCATCCTCCCCACATGATTCTCAAGAAACAACAAGGCTAAACGAAGATAGTCAACGTAGCTATCTATTTGATGACCGTAATTTCCCACTACAAAAAAAGACACATCTGTGACATTTTGGGCCGAACCAAATTTTTTCTGTCATACATATGACACTTCTATGACGATAATTATGACAAAACCCGGTATCATCACAGATGTGGTGGGCTCTTACTTCTATGACAAAGAATCATGACAGAAAACGGGATTTTCATCCTGGGCGGGCTGGAGACGTAGCTGCATGACATTCTTTGGGCCATCCATGACGGAAAAAACCGTGGTAGAAGCGAGGGCGAGGAAAATTTCGGGGAGTTCCCGGTTACGGTGGGTGGTCGGGGACCGAGCGATGCGCGTTTCTCTCGTACACGTACACGTGTTTGTGCGAGGTGTTGGGTCTAACTGAAACCGAGTGAGGCATTGGGCTCTAACTTTACACGAGCGATTGGACTGCAGGCTACGCGTTACTGAACCCGAGCGATCAATTCCTTCGCTACTGCTGCTAACTGAAGCTGATCGATGCTGCCTCTCTGGATGAACAGTGAGTGTTGCGAGGGGGGGTGGATGAATAGTGAGCAGTGGGAGTGGATGAACAGGACCCATGGCGTTGCCTCTGGATGAACAGGACCCCGATCGATCGATCCGGTTGGGGCTGGATGAACAGGACCTTGTGGAGGGCTGGATGAACTGGACGACCCCGTGGAGGGGTGGATGAACAGTACACGGTGGAGGGGTGCCCATGGAGGGGTGGTTGAACAGTAGCCGGTGGAGTAGCGCGCGATGGAGGCTGGATGAACAGGAGCCCGTGGATGAACAGTCGCAGGTGGAGTGATGTTTTGCGGTACGCCACACCCCTCCTGATGAACATGACCCCCATTTCGACCGTAGCGCTCCAGCACAAGTCCGTTTCATTCATTTTGTGGTACGCCACACCCATCCCGATCAACAGGACCCCCGTTTCGACCGTATGAGGTCTGTTTCCTTCATTTTGCAGTACGCCAGACCCCTCCAGATGAACAGGATCCCGTTTCGAACATGGCCGGTCGAACACAAGCCATTCTGCGGTACGCCAGGCCTCGTTTCCATCGCCTGTTCCGTCCAAGCCCTCCCGATGAACACGACCACGCATTCCGTTCCGACCCAACCGGTTGGCTCCCACGCGTTCCGTTGCCTCCTGATGAACATGACGCATTCCGTTGCCTCCCCATGAACACGACGCATTCCGTTGCCTCCCCATGAACACGATGACGACGCTGTTTCTCCGTTCCGACCGAGCCATGTACACGAGCCCTGGCCATACGTATAGATGTGCAAGTAGGCGTTCGTGACCCCGCCCGTATGTACACATACGTGGTCATATTTTCTTTCTTGCACACTAGCTGCTGTACGTACCTGTACATGCTACGTGTGCACCTCTACTACGACACATGCGCGCCTCTACATCGACCAGTATATATGTACGTACACGTTCGCGACCAGAATGACAAAGCTACATACGCTTCGACCAGGTGGGTCCCGACTATCAGGCGCTTCCTTGCGTGCGAAGATGTAGCTGGTGGGTCCCAGTAGTCAGGGGGTGAATCGTTTTTTTTCGGATGCACTTCCTTGTGTGCGAAGATGTAGCTGGTGGGTCCCAGCAGTCAGAGGGGCGAATCGTTTTTTTTTCGGACGCACTTCCTTGCGTGCGAAGATGTAGCTGGTGGGTCCCCGCAGTTAGGGGGAAACATTTTTTTCGCGAAATAAGGTGGCCCGTCCAGTGGGTCCCTGCTGTCAGGTGGAGGAATAATTATTTTGCGCGTAATAAGGAGGCACTTCCTTGCTGCGGCCGTGGACCCAACTGTCAGCCTCTCCACGTACCGTCCACTTTAGATGCATGTGGTCGTTGACCTTGTTGGCCAGGCCGCGCCGAGAGCACCAGGGCGGTGGACGACGGCGAGGCCAAGGAAGGGAACGACACGGAGGCAGGGAAGACGTAGCAATGGCTGCCCACGCGAAGAGGAGTACGAGGGTTCACTGGTTCGGCTGCGGTGTCAGGCTGCTGTCGCCGCAGAATAACAGGGGTGTGGGTGAGTAGAGGGATGGCCTGGCCAGCGGTGGGAGTAGTAGGGAGTGGTGAGGACTCCGCGGCATCACAGGCGGCCACGGGAGGCAGGAGCAGGCGGCACGACTGGCGCTACTTTGGGCGGCTGGAGCAAGAAGACCAGAGGTTGAAGAAGCACTATGGCCGTTTGATGGACATCATACGGTCACTGGAGTATTAACTAAGTTGACAAAGCCCTCCGTCCCCATCAACTTAGTAGCCCCACAAGTCAGCCACCCACTATGGTGGGTCCTAGCTAGTAGGGGGTATTCATTTTTTGTGCGTAATAAGGAGACACTTCCTTGCATGCAAAGATAGCTGGTGGGTCCGACCTGTCAGCGAGGGGCACATTTTTTCGCGAAATACAGAAGACCTTCTGGTAGGTCCCAGATGTCAGGTGGAGGAATCATTATTTTGCGCGTAATAAGGAGGCATTTCCTTGTGTGCGTCCGTGGACCCAGTTGTCAGCCTCTCCATGCACAGTCTACTTCCGATGGTGTTGTTCGTTGACCATGTTGACCACGCCGCGCCGAGCGCATCCAAGGTGGTGGACGACGGCGGGGCCCCGGACAGCAATGAGCCAAAGATGGGAAGACGCAGGAGTAGAGTCGCAGACGGAGAGGTGTACGAGGGTTAACTGGAGGTGTGGAGGGGTGGAGGGATGGCCTGGCCAACGGTGGAGTAGCGCTTCATAGCGAAGCGTGCTAAGTAGAGCTGCTAGCAGCAGGAGGCGGGAGGTGGTCCCGGCGACGCTGGAGGAAGAAGACGAGAGATTGAAGATGGATGTCGGTCGTTGGGTGTAAATCCAACGGCTAACATGTCAGAATCATTTGTTGACTAAACTGACAACGACTAGCATTGGCTTCGACCTATTGGCCCACATTTCATCCTCCAAAAATGTGGCATGTATTCAACCCATTTTTTCAGAATTTACAGTCTTTTTTTTGCGCGGTAGAATTTATAGTCAATTTGATTTTTTTTGAATTACAGCCATTAGCTGGGCTGGGTGAACAAATTATGTAGCGTCCATGCGGCCCATTTATTTTATTTTCTAAAAAATTACAGGCCATTTGCACTTTCTCGAAATACACGATTTTGCTGGGCTGATTCTAATTATAATGTTGGGTTGGGCCAGCAATGTTATCAAAAAATAAAAAGGGGTTGAGCATTTTGTTACAAATATATTTAAATAATAAGTGGTATTATTACATTCGTCCTTAAATCTTACCAAGCTTTTGTACACAATCACTAGGATATTCGTGCAAAAACAATCCAGGATTTTATTGTTAAGAAATTATTTTTATAAGTCAATAAGATGTGGGATATTGTTTTCTTACATATGTAAGTATCTGTTAAATATATGATGACAATAAAAAATAATATATAATAACATATAGAATAATTTAAATATATATAATATAGTTATAAGGGAAACATAAGTTGGACCTGGCGTTCCTATTCTTATATAGAAAAATAGAACAGACCTCTGCGTTTTCTTCAAAAAAATACATAAATTGGTCTGCCAATATTCAGGAAAAATAAAACCTCAGATGGGAGGTCCATAGGCCGGTCGATACATGACGACCCTCAAGAAAATACAAACAGGCCTATGGACCTCCCATCAAAGGTCGTGGGATGCGCATGTTAAAAAAGAAAGCATAGACGGAGCAGCCCAAAACCATGTCCAACACTTGCCAAAACTTCATCCTTCGTTTTCTCTGTGTTTAGCACACTCGACATTGTGTGGGCATTTTGACTGTGCATCATATGAAGATGTGCTATGCATGAATGTTGATCAGCATGATATTAACTGGCTGGTATTTCCATTTCCCACCATGAATAAAACTTCCAACATGATGTTAACCCTGTTTGAACAGGCCGTGTTAATATAAATGCTCTTCCTCTGAAAGTTGCAGTTTCTTATCTGACACTGAACCTGCAGTTTCTTATCTGAAACTGGACTTGCAGTTTCTTATCTGAAACTGAAACTTGCAGTTTCTTCTCTAAGAATCACATTGTCTGCACTTTTATACTCCTATGAAACTACATTTTTAAGGGCTAAAAATAGATCTCTAGAATTCATAAAATACTTCATATGCTCAATACTACAAATCTGAAATTCAAAAGACATTCATATCTGAAAGTACTCTCAAAATACACAACACAAAACACAAATGACAACCTGCAAATACTGACAACCCTAAGCTCCTCCTAACAATGCACAACCTGCCCAACTATTGGGCTGGGGGGGGGGCAGTCCCCTCCTATTCCTCGGCAGCAAACAGCCGCCCCGTGAGACAATATGAACAGCGAGGGAAGCATCATCAGGCCAACTGCTTTTCTCCTCTTGCAATTGGGTTTGGTCGACGAAGACTCCACGGGCTCGCTCTGGCAGGACACCCTCACAAACGGCACCCTGTAGATGCTCGATCCTTCAATCTCTGGTGGATGCTCCATCTAGGATCGATACTCCCACCACCGCTCCCTCACGATCGGATTCGGTGAATCTGTTTGCTCCATGGCCCAGAGGAGCAGCTCTATGTACTCCGGCGCAACTCCCTCCAGGAGTATCGCCGCCTTTTCGCTCTGTTGCAGATATTTGGCCATGGATGTCACCGTCGCCGCTAGTTGGTCCTTGTTGTCAAACCAAGACTGTATCTCCAACATCCTAGCTAGCTTCACAGGATACGCCGTTTGCGATCCTCACGTATCGATTGTACTCCTCCATCGATCTACTTCTCCACAACACCTTCACTCGCCGGCGGTGGTCTTTGAATGGAAGAGGAGAGGAGCAACGCTAGTTTTGGATTAGAGCAGGAGAGGAGCGACGCTGGTTTTGGACTGGAACAAGAGAGGAGGGGCGGTGGTTTTGAAATGGAAGAGGAGAGGAGCGGAGTTGGATTTACATTGGAACATGAGAGGAGCGGCGGTGGTTTAAGAGGAGAAGAGCGGAAGAGCGGCGCTGGTCTTGGAAGTATTTTTTTGTTGTTTTGCGTATTTTGGGTAAAAGTTTGACCACGTACTGTATTTGACAAGAAAAATGTGAATGCATGTCACCAAAAATTGTATGGTTTGGTTCGTATCTGAATGTACTTGCAAATTATATTGTTTTTGCAACGTATAACATATATTTTATGTGCGAAAATCATGGTCAATTATGACCCAGAATAAATGGGAGATTAGTTAATGTGGGGTTGATTTCTTTGAAGGGTAAATTGATTTTGATTTTGATCCAGTCACAGTGCGCCGGCCCTCTCGTCCAATCCTAAATCGCTGCCGCGCACTCCTCTCCCTCTTCTCCATTGCAAAACCACCTCCTCTCCTCTCCATCATCTCCATTCCAAAACCACCGTCTCGCCTCTCCCTCTTCTGATCTTCTCCATTGCAAAACCACCTCCTCTCCTCTCCATCATCTCCATTCCAAAACCACCGTCTCGCCTCTCCCTCTTCTCTATTGCAAGACCACCTCCCGTCTTCCAAAGCTAGCACCGGACCACTCAGAAGAACATCTATGGAGAGGATGCACCAGCGAATCAGGCAGATCGCCGGCGGCGACCAGGCAAAGTTAGCTAGGTTGAAGGAGATCCTTAGTTGGTTTGACAATGAGTCGGAGATTTCGAAGTGGTGCGGGCCATGTGGCAATGTATGGAAAGAGAGAGACGGTGGCGATGTACATGTACTCCTCGGCAGTAGTCACGCCGTAGTTCTCCGAGTTCATCGAGTATCTCCTCTGGGCGATGGAGCAGACAGATTCGCCCAAGGCGACAGTCAAGTGGAGGTGGTGGGGGTACAGGTCGAAGGTCGAGCACCCAGAGGATAACAAATCGATCGAGTATGGTGTGCCGTTCGCGAGGGTGCAGAGCCAGCCGGAGCCACAGGAGTATTCGTTCTCCCACCGCAAGGGGAGGCCGGATGGAGCGATGTCGCTTCCCCGCCGTTCTCCATGGTTCCCTCGATGCTCGCCTCGTTTCAATGGCGGCGGTAGGGTTTAAGGTAAGCTTCGCACTAACCTAATCTTCCACCTGCTCATGCTTACAATCAGTGTGACAGCTAATGAAAATCATGCTTACAATCAGTCTCCAAGTACTACGCCAATCACCCTAAAATAGCTCTGGATCTTAGGGTCAAACTTGTGACACAGTGTACAAATAAAGAAAAATAGATTGGTGCTTCTTTCAGAAAAGAGTACTCCCTAGAAAACTGCCAATATAAGCTACTAGTATTTGGTTAGAGGATTTGCTGCCGAGAAAGATCCATCCACAGAGAGCGCCACACATCCCACTGGTGGTGGTGGATGCCAATGCGTGCATGTAGCATGGTTGGTGTCGGTCATTTTTACTTGGCACACCTCGCACTCTGCATATATGCCGGTTCCATACATACATTTGTGCAGTTCCACCAAAATGCAGCTGAATAGCCCTGTTTTCATAGATAATGAAAAAGCATGATTACATTATAGTGGCACTAGTTGATGAAACACACAAAATAAATAGAAGAAAATAGTGGGATAGTATCATAGTATGCCATGCTGCGAGGGCGAGATGGGCCCTACGACGCCTCATACGGTACGCCTCATACTGGACATCGTCTCAAGTCTCCCAAATACACCTTCTGCCAGTGATGAACATGAATGTATAGCGGTAGTACAAGGAGGCGCCTTGAGACATTCAAATCTCTATTTTTGTACATATCAACTAAAATTAAGCACCCCGGTTTGCAGAAACACTTAAACATTACCAATGGGACTAGTTGATGAAACATACATTAACAAAGAGAAGCACTTTCTTTATCTACATTGGAAATGAAATGATAGAGATGACACTCGCTCTATTTTAACTGTATTATTACTTCATTTTATCAGTGACACTAGGGTTGAGCAGGTGGCAAACAAGGTGTGCCGTGCGTCGCAAGGATGGAGGCCGGGGGTGCTTAGACTGGGATGCTAAAGTTGGCTCTTTTAGTCACCAACATGGATGATTCAATTCATGGGACCTTTTTGGTGCAGTTCACCTAAAATGAAGCAATGTCCCCTGAGCTAGCAACTTCTTCTTCATTTTTTTAAGAAAGGGCTCCAGCCCTGGTTCCATTTCCATCAGAAAACGAAACCCACATAGCTTCTTCTTCATTAGTTGAAATAAAATTGAGCAACATCAAGGTTGGTTGTGAAGCTCCTGGAATGCTCAACTATAATTTGGATATCATTTGTGCAGTTCAACTAAGATCGAGCGTGAAATGTATATCTCTGTTTGCACAAAACAGGTGGAAAGGAGGGTGACTAACAAGTGATGAAACATGCATCAAATGAAAGAAGCATGGTCCTTATCTGAATGGCAATCCTACAAGGACAGTAGCAATTTCTAAAGCAGTGGCATTGCTAGATATTAGTGTGGACATTAGGATTAACTATGACAACCGTTAAATACGACATCACTTTGGGAACGGGAGAGTAGGCGGAGCAGGACAATTGCATTTCTAATGAAAAGTACCAACTTATCTTAATGGGAAATTTAGCAGGACATGTAAAAATGTGCCATTGATTCATATTACTGGAGGCATTACATTGAAAACAACATTGGTTTAACGTGTACTTACTTTTAACAGTGTGACTGCTACATTTTACCAATGGCATTACATAAGAGAGGCTCGGGACAACAAACATCAGAACAGGATATCTGGGTTGGTCCCATTTTTGTTCGGTATAGCCACCTTATACTGTGTGAGGCTAGCAAATCTAGTGCTAGACTTACTCTGTTGACTTGTCCCCCAGTCCCCACTTTCTTTCCTTTTTCAACCAATAGATCGGGTTTATATTGAGTTTGTACTGTGTTTGCCTTTATTTCTCTATTAGACCTAGAGACCAGTTGGATAGCCAGTCTCTGCTACTTTTTGCCCCCATTATTTCTTGTTTCGACCAAGTCCTAGATTCACGTAACCAAGGTTGTCAGAATCGTGATTCTGAATCGGATCGGAGCTCTGATGGTAGGATTGCAAATCGTAGAATCTTCACTACCAGGATCGTAAAAACGTAGATTCTATGAACCAAAATCGTAGAATCATAAGGGTTAGTTTGGATCGTAAAGTCGTAGAATCGTACAATAGAATCGCGATTCTGACAACCTTGCACGTAACAAATCCTCCCCCACCCCCACCCCCTTTCTTCCTTGTTTGAACCAAGTAGTACTAGATTCGAGTGCATGAAGTAGTTTTACCTATTAAACGTAAAACAATTAGGTGGTTTTCGAATAGCCGATCGATCCTATCTATCAGGGGGGCTGAGAAATAGTAGAAGATACAAATGCAGCGACGTCAGGAGCTCGGGAAGTAGAGCAAGGCTGGTTTAGAATGAAGTTATACCTGATTGTCACCGGGATGTCGCTAGGTGGGCGGCGGGAGGCCGGATTTGCCCACACTACGGCAGCGAGGAAGAAGGGGTTGGAGGCCCTCACTCGCTAGCGGTGCTTGGGAGAGAACGGCAATGCAGGCTGATCGGGACGCGCCCAGCAGTGGGAAAGAGTCGTCGCCAAGGACGACCGCATGTACGTTGCACCTTATCACCTTCCCCGGCAGAGAGGATCCGGCTGGATCTGTGACCAGCGGTGAGCAGAGAGAGAGAGTGTGTGGCCACCGCTGTCGTGTTTAGATCTGGAGAGGCCGAGACAGTGTGAAGAGAGCAACACTAGCAAGAAAGCGTGGAGGCTCCTACCTATATAGTGGAGTAGTACTAGTTTTCTTTTGTCTACCGGAGTCGGCTTGACCTCGTCAATGACTGTCGAGAAGTCTTCATGCACGTGGCCTAGAGGTGCAGTTGTCGTCATTTTGTTCTGAAGTGCCGGATTATAACATATAACACGAAAAAATGCCACATGACAAGAAATCATAACCTCACTGCCCAAAGGAGACAACATGAATCCCGACGGACAAACTAGACGAGGAACAAAGCTCAAATTAAAGATAAACTCATAGAAAAGGGGTCCATCGATAGATGTCCTAATTAACATAGACGGCTTGACCTAGATGGCAGCCGAGTTGTCTTCGTGCATGTGCCCCCAATGACTAGCCCAACCTAGTTGTCGCCGTTTAACCCTCGTAGTGATCCGAAGCACATGACACCTAATTGTGCGAGATGACAAGAAACCTTTTTTTAGATTTCTCACCACAACTACAGCCATGTACAACACAGCCTACATGATATCTAGACGATAGCCAATCCAGGCGTGTCTACTGGAGTCTGGTCACATGCATGGACGAACTGATCTTCCGTGTCTTGAAGGGATCGTCCAGGCACCAACGTAGTACAACACCTCTCTCGTACTATTGCTCGTCTCCCTCTTCTATTAAGTCACCCGACTTGCGGGTCCGGGGAGTGTGCCTATGGTCGGTTCTCAATTGCCGTCCCACATGTGCGTGCAAATGCAATATGACGCGTGTTCCATTCGGAGAGCAGCGTGCCAGACCGACCGACCGTCTGGGGTGCGACGCGAACGCGACGAGCGTGTTGTGTACTCCGTACATGTGTACCACTATTTTCTAGAGGCTTTGCTCCATGGTACATGGATACAAAATTAGTATACTGTATACTATTTAAAAGTCGAGGGCGGGGCTTTTCCTATGCGGTAGGAGGTGGGGCAGTTCCGCCTAGTCGGTTCGACAGAGACACGAGAAGACGAGGGAGTAGGCTGCTGCAAATGTAGGGCTGTGTGATTTGACATCGAGTTACTGCTGGACAGGTGGGGCCCCATGATTTGACTTGCCATTATCATTTTAACTGCGGCGCTACAACTGGCGTGAGTCTCCTCATTCTTGACCACCTCCATACAGGTGCCTCTCCCAATGCTCCACCATGTAGACTGTAGTAGAGGCTGGCTCTTGCATGAGAGCCCACTTATCCACTTTTTCCTTGCCTCTCTTTCCTCCACACCTGCAAAAATGCCATGTAAAGCGCACTATTGTACTTAGGTTGGTCGTAATGGAGAGTATCATATACTAGTATCATGCATATGATACTTTTGTATGATACTACATTCCTAATGCATAGTATCATGTGTTGGTATCATAGGATAGTTTATTTATTGTCATGCATGACACATAGTAGCACATCATTCAATATGATACTACAGTATCATATTATGATACTCAACTCTCTCTTTTCTTCATTTAATTCGACGTCACCTCATCAAGATTGCATAGTTGGCATGCATTATACTACTCCCATTACAAGCAGCCTTACTTGCTCCTACAGGTGCTAAGCTTGCCACATAGGCATAAAGTCTGATGTGGCAAGTTAATCAAGAAGAGAGAGACTAGTTTGGTGACCCAAGGAATAAACGGTGCTAAGCGCGTGTACCTAGGTGAAAAGACAATTTTGAGTCTATAGCTAATGAAATGAAGCAAACTTAGCAGCACCATTTCATTGGAAGAGGTCACTCCTCGGCAAATGCAATAAATACTAGTACTCCCTGTGTCCCATAATATAAGAATGTTTTTGGCACTACACTAGTACGAAGAAAGAGATAGAGAGGAGTAAAATAAATAAATACACTTATAGCCAACCTTATAGCCAACCTTGTTGTAGTATGAGTGACTAAGTGATGACTATGTATGACATGCCAACATCAGATAGCCTAACACACCATGTTAAATCTCCGAGGGCGCGACCGGGCGAGCGACGCGACGGTCGTGGTAGGCGCGACCAAGATACGGGCTGCTGGCAGCCCTTGGATCTCAGATTAAACGGTCGCATGCTAAGTTGCTGAAAATTTGCAGAATAACCCTCCAGGATAGGATATTCACCATAGGTCTAGAATCACGCCATGCAACCGTTCGATCTTAGATCCAAGGGCTCTCGGAAGCCCGTATCATGGGAGAATGGAAAGCCACTACCCTGCCGTTCGCACGCTGGCAGTTCGCTCCTACTCGTCCTCGCATGTCCTTTAATACTACAGCGGTTCGCTCCTAGTCGTCCTGTCCATTCACATTACGCCGTTCCACTAATCCTAACCCTCCTCCCAAATCCATGGCGTCCCAAATCTCCACGATCGGCGGTGAGTACAAGGTTAGAACCATCACCGGCGATGAGTTCGACGTCATCTACACCCGTTCTTCCGCGACGGTGAAAGGATGCCTTTCTTGCTTCAGACGCACGTTCGAAAACTCAGATGATGAGTGGGTCGCTAGGCTAGATGTTGAGTACACCACAGTCCTTGGACGAGAGAAGGATCTAAAGGACGAAGAGATGAAGAAGCCCGCCATGATCCAGGTTTGCGTGCATGACTTATGCTTGGTCTACCACATATGCCACGTCGATGTTGAATGCCTGGATTTTAAGGACTTCCTCGAGAGCAACCTATTCAAATTCGTTACTGTAGACTTTGGGAACGACAAAGAAGTCCTGGGTCGGATAAGCCTCGTTGTAGGCAACCCCTTCGACCTCCAGAAGAATCGGCTGGTGTCCTCTCGTCAGCCTTCAATGCTGACCCTGGCAGGAGCCATGGTTCATCCTTCGTACGGTAAACTAGAGAAACCTCCATACACGTTTCATCATTATGCATGGCAGTGGAATGTACTAGATATAGACCACATCCACTACGCTGCGATGCATGGATACCTTTGTTTCAATATCTAAAAGGTTTGATGAAGAGAAAGAGCCAAGTGTGCGGTTCAAGCAAAGATGTATCGGCCAAGAGGAAGAGGGACAAGGATGTAGTCGAGGACGTGGACGAGGACTCCTCTGAGTAAGGGGGCAGTGTCGTTGCTCATGGTGGTTCTAATGCAGTGTCTACCGGAATAGTTGCAAAGTTTAATTTCATGTGTGCTTAATTTAATTTGAGGGGTGTGTTGTGCTGAGCCCCCCGGCAGAACTATGTTATGTTTCTTCTTGTTACTTCAACTCTTCAGTACGTACATACTATTAGTATTTCTTACATTTCACCCTTTAGTTGGCATAGTACTACCACTCATTTCTTCACATTATATACGTACAATATATATGGCCAACATCATATAGCCAGCAGTTTAGTTGTCAAAGAATTTCAGGGTGCTTAGTTTTGTCAAAGAATTCCAGGATGCTTAGTTTTATTTGAGGGGTGGGTTGTGCTGGACACCATTATTGTGACTAGCCTTTTTAATAGTACTATATGCATAATTTGGCGACGAGCGCTCTCTATATGTACCACCTTTTTTATTTCAAGTTTTGCTCCATGGCACAATCCATCGATACTACTGCTGTACAAATGTATACATT
This sequence comes from Triticum aestivum, assembly GCF_018294505.1. Taxonomy (NCBI): domain Eukaryota; kingdom Viridiplantae; phylum Streptophyta; class Magnoliopsida; order Poales; family Poaceae; genus Triticum; species Triticum aestivum. Next base: position 112,201,604 of record NC_057795.1, read on the forward strand.
TTTTAAAAGGCTAGAGGGTGGGGCAGTCTAGCTTGGTCAGTTTCACGAGAGGCGAGGGCCTTTGTGATTTGACGGCTCATTACTGCTGGAAGGCGGGGCGTTGTGATTTAACTGCTCGTATAAATGCGCCGACAACCTGAGGACGATCAAAGAACCGTGCGGTATACTCAAGTTTTCCACTGGAGTAGTACTGTGACGGAGGAGCACGACACATGGCAGCCCAGTGCCATATGGCGATAAAAATGATGTAATTTTCTAGTCATCTCATTGTTAGCATTGTTCAATTCATTCCCTAAAAAAGCATTGTTCTATTCATGCCTCACAGAGAACGTGACACATGCGGTGAAACACCCGAAGCAAAAGATGAAACACAGGAGCAAAAGAAGAAGGAGGATTATCACCCCAAATGATCTAATTCGATGCGGAGTCGTAACAGCTTCTTCATCGCCTCCATGACCTCCATCTCCTTGCGCGTCTCCTCCGCCATCTTCTTCATTCTGTCCATGACGCGGGATTTCTCGACGCGAGCCTTCATCATCTGTTCCACGGCCGCATTACGTACCTTGATAGCAGCCGGGTGCTCGATGCGGAGCTTCGCCAACTCCTCCTTCTGTTCCATGACGAGGCCTACAGCATCTTCATCGAGGAACTACTATTCTCATGCAACTTCTTCTAGCCGGCGTTCTTCTCCTTCAACAGGTCCATCTCGTGGCAGAGCTTCTCCTTGTCCTCCTGAAGTCGCAGGATTTCACTGGCCGCCTTCTTCTCCAAGGCAATGCACTTCTTCAGCAGCATCACCAAGCCGGCGGTTAACTCCCCCTGCTTATTGAGCTCAGCGGGCATGTCGTCGAGGCTCTCCTTCAGCAACTCCATCAAGCCTTGGATGAACTCCTTCTGCTTATTGAGGTGCTTATTGAGCTGATCGGGCATGGCGTCGAGGGATAATTACTCCAGCTCTGCCGGCTCGGCATGTTCGCCTCCGCGGCTAGGGCGCTTCCGGGAGCCATCGCCTGTCCGTGAGAGATCTTTTGAAGTCTCTGCATGGCGGCGAGCCCTCTTTTTTTTCCGTAGCCTTGGTTGCCGCTCCCTTGTTATGAGTAGTTCTCGACCTAGAGCTCTGCTCACCGGCCATGGCAACTACGGACGAAGAAGAAGCACTTATGAGGAGGAAAGGTAGAGTAATTTTCGGTTAGGTAATTCTCCTTTATATAACCTGAGTACTAGCACTATTACTAATACCTGCATAGTGGGAACACATTCAGGTTTGGTACGTACTAGTAGGTGTGAGAAGGCTTTCGAGTGTGATGGGAACAAGGTAAAGATTAATTGATGGTTTTGGTTTCGAGGCCCGAAACGGCTCCCGATGAGTTTAGCGGAACATAAATTTCAAGTACTACACTACTCAAATGCGTAAATACTTCCTCCATTCCTAAATATAAGTCTTTGTAGAGATCCACTAGGTGGACTACATACGGAGCAAAATAAATGAATCTAGACTTAAAATGCATCTATATACATCCGTATGTGGTTTACAATGAAATCTCTACAAAGACTTACATTTAGGAACGGAGGGAGTATTATGTTAGTGTCAAAAATTGGCACAAAATACGAAGGAGACCAATGGAAGTACTACTAGCAACCCACGATTTAACTACTCACATGCGTGCAGTGGAGTAATAATGTCTTTCTTCCGCCCTCACATCCACTCAATTTGCATGGGCTGTATTAATTGACCATCAATGAAGTGAACGACTTTACACGCGTCGAATTATCACATGGGGTGGATCTTGGTACAAAATTGCGTCCGCCCATGTACCCGTGTGTGCGTGTGAGGGAATGAGTGCATGCGTGGTGTGCGTGCACATCTTCGCTTCGTGCATGTACCGCCGGTATGGCTCAGGGAGGACGAGTACATTCTTCTAGAACCAGCAGCACGTCACTGTGATCAATCCACGCAAGGAGGTCGCAACAACGCCTCCACATGTGCCACGTGGCTTCATGAACTGTAAGAGAGACATTGTGTAGCATGCCATTGGTATTCTAATTTACGTGTTTTTCACATACTCGAAGTACTCCTAAGGTACACATGCATTGCACGCATCAGATTTTGCAACCAAATTATGAATAAATACCACACTGTAGCATGTAAGCTCTGAGTCATATATGCTTGCTGTAGACCTTCGTTTAATTCTTATAGTTCATCTCATTCAAAATCAATTAGTTATTATAAAAAAGCTAAGAATGCGGGAATAGGAAAAACATGGGATTATAGTGGAATGTCGTCTTGAATCCTACAGGATTGTACGAGTGTTTGATTGTGCGTAGTAAAAATGCAGAATTCTTTCAAAGAGGTTTGAGTGGATGGGATGTTTCCTATGAAATCTAGTGCAAATGAATCATATGGAAAATTTCCTATGGTTTACAATCCTACGAATCAAACAACCAAGATAGGAAAAATTCCTAATGATTAGAATCCTCCAAAATTCCTTTGAGAATCCTTTAAATCAAGGAAGCCCTTAATCTATTTTATGATTCATGGAATTGTGCATTGTAAAGCATAAAGTAAAAACAAATAATGGCAATTCAACTAGAAAAAAAGTTTGGGAAGTTATGATATGGAAAATTATAGAACAAAAGAGAACCACTGTTGTTCTAAGGTTTGTGCATTATGCTTAAGTTCAACCATGGAGTCTGCTAGATTGTACATGTGGCAAAATCCGGTGGGGGGCTACAAGATGGTGCGAGGGGCCGAGTGGAGGGAGACTATGAAGGAATGCACAAGTGCGAGATCGATATTTAGAGAGAGGGGGCGAGAACATGCACTGTTGCACGCAGTGGCGGAGCCATGAAAAATAAATGAGCTAGGGGGCCAAGCATTGCTAATCCTTTACGAGGAGGGTCATTTCATGAACTTAAACCATTTTTAGCAGCAATTGTCTAATGATCACATTCATATTAGGCTCGATAGATAGTGATGTTAGGGGGGGGGGGGCATGGCCCTTACTGCCCCTGTCTTCGCCATTGTGCACGCTTCTGAGAGATGAAGCGGAAGGCATGGATGATGAGAGGGGGACGTTGGATATATAATTAATGTGGGTATATTAGCTATATATGTTAATCCTATATAGAGAGGTATAGATTGATCGATGTGGACGTGGGAAAGAGGGTGAGACCTCACTGGATATATCGATTGATCGGTTTGTGTGGAAAACTATGAAAGACCTAGCTATATACACACATACATAGAGGAACATCGATTGTTGCGCATGCACGCGTGAGAGATAAAGAATGCCCGATATGATGGAGAGGGGGATGTGTGTGGGTGTGTGCCTTCATGGGAGACCGACTTGAAGAAAAAGATTGCATGTGCGCGATGGATAATGCCCACAGGTAGTGTGTGTGCATGCATGCACGAGAGAAAGTTAGTGGTACAATTATAAAGAGAAGATGACTGTGTGGGTGTAAAAGACTAGGTGAGGTCTTAATCAATGTAAAGTTGAATTCAAATATTTGAATAAGAGATCCTGATGTTTGAAACCCATGCATGCATGAATATAACGGAGATCTGCGCGGTATGGTTTGGAAACGAGCATGTTGTAATGTATACATATTGAACAAGGTCAGACTAATTTGAATTTGAGATACCGATGGCAGACATCATTTGGCCACGTCGCATCCGTGCATGGACACACTATTCTAATTGGAGATGATGGGCGGCTTTCGCATCACATATCTATATCTATACCCCTATATATATTATATTTTATATTCTTTTATATTGTGTGCGGGTAACTTTAACTTTGAAAGATGGTCGTTGGATGAGGCAAATCCGATGGTCCAAAGATGGCAAATTTGAGCACTAATGGCCGTTAGATATCATCTAGATGCCACCAGATTTCGCCACATGTATAATCTAGAAGACTCCATGGTTGAACTTAAGCATAATGCACAAACATCAAAACACAAGCACTTATTTGTTCTAGAATCTTCCATATCAGAATTGCCCAACTGTTTTTCTACACGATTTCCCATTATTTGTTTTTACTTTATGTCTTAGAATGCACAATTCCATGAATCTTAAAATAGATTAGCTTTCTTATAAAAACTAGATGATTTTGAATGAAATGAACTATAAGAATTAAGCGAACATCTACATCATGCTTATATGACTCAAAGCTTACATGCTATAATGTGGTATTTATTCATAATTTGGTTGCCAAATCTCATGTGTGCAATGCACATGTACCTTACTCTAGTCTAAATGGTATTTGTGTGTGTGTTGTGCGTGTTGAGGTGCAAATTGTGTCGGGGATATACCCCGCGGTATGACCCGTCCAGAGTCGTAACCCGGCCGGGACTTGGTAAACCGGCAAATGTTAAACCGGCAGGCAGTTAAGACAGATGGCTAAGACAGACGGTAAACTGGCGAGTGTTAAACTGGCAGAGTTAAGACATACGGTAGCACCGGCAGGTGTTAAGTCAATCATAACCCGGCAAACAATGTTAAACCGGCAGACAATGTTAAACCGATAGAAATGTTAAATCGGCAGACACTGTTAAACCGACACACAATGTTAAACCAACAGACAAAGTTAAACCGGCACACGTTAAGAAGCCCAGGAAGGGATGTCAAAATAGTTTAAGTCTTAGTCCGAGATGGACTCTACATGTAACCCGCCCCTTTAACTTATATAAGGAGGGGCAGTGCTCCCCAAAAGAGGGACGAACAAGAAACAATCTCTAGGGCTAGACACAACTAGAGGAGAGCCAGTTTACGGCGACTCCCTCATGATGATAATGAGATCCAGCCCTAAACACCATGTAGGGTTATTACCGGATGATGTTTCCCGGGGCCCGAAGCTGTCTAAACCCTTGTCTTGTGTTGCGTCTCTCGATTCCGCTCAACCCCTCTCAAGCTACCACATAGATGCGTTGGCCTCGCGACTAAGTCCTCACACTAAGGACATTTGACGTGTTAATTCCACGACAGTTGGCGCCAACCATGGGGCCTGACGCACGGTGGTGATGAGTTCTTGGAGGGATCTCTCAGGGATCGATAAATTCGCAAATTTGCTGAGGAAGAAAAGTCGGTTTTGAAAGGATCTACATCGACTTTGATCAAGATCAGAAATTATGGATTAATGGAGTGTATTCGGTCGGTTGGAAAGATTAACAGAGAAGATCCCGAAGGTTTCGTTTGGTTCAAGTTGGATCACCGAAATCCAATGGGTGCAATCATCAAACATGCATAAGGCCAAGTTGTTCCAAGCTACTATCCTGGGTGGCCTCTGCTAGTTGCTCGTGCTATGAATCGCCGCTACCGTAAACCGTTGGCACCTGGTCGGGTCTTCATGAGAGGGCCCACTGCCACTGACAGCCATCTCGCGGGTGCAATCATTAGGTTTCAGTTTAAACCGCCACACCTCGAAGCAGGTCTGCCTCCCCTCCTTTGCCGGGTCGACGGATATGGCGCTTTGCATGCCTCCGAGGCTAACCTCGTCTTCCCCTCGAATCCGCTTTGGAGCCACGAGTCGCCACGCCTATCCCAAATCGCCCAAGAAATCTGTTTCCGCCACGGACTGTAAACCGCTGCCACTATCAACTGCCCGGTCCCGTGTTTGTACACCCGGCAATCGTGCGAGCCACCATGGCAATCTGCTGAGCCTACAAGGCATCCCCTAGCAATGTCCGTCCATCTAGCACCACCACCGCGCGACCCGCCTCCGCACTGAGCTGCAGCCTCCATCGCTCTGAGCGCCTCGAGTGACCCCGACGGTGTTGCGGCCACGGCTTTGCCGCCGAGTTACTTCTGCCCTTGTGGCTGAGTTGCCCGCTCCCGCGGTCGCGACTTTGCCTCCATGGCTCGTCGCTGCCGTCACGACTTTGAGCACCGGTTCATCGAGACCGAGCGGCCTCGCTCTGCCTCCAGCTTGTCTTCACTGTCCGAGTTGCCTTCGGTGAGAGCAATCGCGACCTGTCGCCTCGAGCCCCCACCGTGGGCCTGCCTGGAGACGGCCTTCTAAGCCGCTGAAACTATCTGGCCAGCCACTCCGTCGCCTCCTCTGTCGTGAGATGCCATCGCCTGGTAGCCTCCCTCTCTGCTGCGCCACTTCAACCCGACGGGTCCCGCCTTGCCAGGGGCCTCCCCAACCATAGCTAGTGCCGAGCCGCCGCGGTTCCGCGCCCTCCAATCAACGGCCGTGTTTCGCGCCGGCTATTGTCGGTTCCGCCATGGGCCATCGTTGAGCCGCCCACGCCATTGCCGTGGTTTTCCAAGTCCCACCGCACCACCACCGCGTGACCCGCCTCCGCACTAAGATGCAGCCTCCTCGATGGCCAGGCCGACCGGCCCCGAACGATGACAGCAATAAGTGCTACATCTGTGACCCGGATTCGCCGCGGTGAATCACCACAGCCTCTCTGCATCACCGGCTCCGCCCCCGCGCTGGCGTCCCACGCCGGTATCGCGTCCCAGTCACCAACCTGAGCCGCAGCCTCGCCTCCCCTCGTACGGGCGTTGGTTGCGCCCCCTCCCGCGGTGCTTGCTTCGCTCTCCGCCGGGCCGTGTGCCTCTCTAACTCCAGGCGGCCGCGTGCTCCACCTGCGCCCGTGCCGCCCACGCGTCTCGTTCTAGCTTCGTCCATGGTGTTCAAGCTTCTCCTCCTCCCACCCCTCTGTGGCGCGCCCGCCGGCTTGGCGTCGCCCTTCTCTGTACCCGCAGCAGGCCACGTGCCTCTCCAGCTCCCGCGGCCGCGTGCGCGCTGGCTCTACTAAGTCGACCGGCCCCGACCAAACCCGCTCTGGTTCCAGCTCTCGCGCCTCAACCAGCCACGGCCGCGCTTCTCCAAATCGCCGCTGCCACGGACGCATCTCGTCGATCCGCCGGGTTGAACCGGCCGAGTCGTTGCGAGCGGTCCCTGTCCTCAGGCTGCCTCTCGTTCACCTCTGTGCCCGAGCCGCTGGTTGTTGTCGCCGAGGATGCAGGTAGCTGCTCCAGTCACGAGCTCGTGCTGAGTCACCGCCTCCATCTCTATAGCCAGGAGCTCCGTTACTGCGGCCTGTGCCGAGATGTATCGCCTCAACAACCGCTACGAGTCACCACCTATTGCCTTGTTAAACCGCCTTGTTAACTCGTTACTGCTGCTCCCCGCGCGCCGGTTTGCCACAGCCCCGAGCTGCTGTCATCCCCGTGCGCCTTCACCGGTTTGAAAGTCACCAGCAGGCTGCCCCGGCCTCCAGTTGCCTCCGCTGTCGAGCTTCTTTGAAGATATGATTTAGTACGAAAGGATTGGACCAGCTGCTGATTTGGAACATACGGTCTGAGTAGTGTTGCTATTTTTTGCTATCAAATTTGTGAGATCTGCTGAGGAGTTCACACGTGAGCTGATGGTCTTAAGGCTGAGTCAATCTTCCTAACAAGAAAATTCCAGCCAATACAAGGTACTAGCAAGGCTAATATAGGTTAAGACCCGGAGAATAACCCGAAGGGTTTCTGCTCAAACTGCCGGGACCATATTGAGTCGCCAACCTGCTTAAGCCGCCTCTGTCGCGATGAACGGATCATCCGTTTCCCAAACACAAAATGTCAGGTGATATCCGTCCGGTTTGTTTTCATAGCACATTAATTTTTTTGTGAACAATTGCTTTGGCATGTGATATTTTTTGGCGCAGGACAGTTGTTCATTGCAAATAAGGCGTTATATTACGGCCACAGAGCACGCGCTAGAAATATTCTGCACCAGTGTTTCGTCCGTGTCATACTACCCGGTGAATGAATGTGCGCAAGTCGCCGTCCCTGTGGCCTGGTTTACATCAACCTACCGGGTCGCACCTGTCTGCATGAGCTGTTTTATTGAGTATGAGAAAGTCACAGCTTGGGTAGCCCGGTTTTCTTTCAAGTTGGAGGCAAATTATCATATACTATCAACCGCCGTCTGCACTAGATGGCTCAATGGGCAGGCGTACAAATCGCCGCTACTACAGTTTGGTTAAAGCATCCAGTTTGGAAGGAACCATTGGCCGAGTTGCTGACACGGCTTATACGGATCATTTATAACCCGCCGCAGTCACCTCAACCTTCTGTGGATTTACATCGTGCTATCAACACCAATGACATACAACTGATATCGGTTTATATCGTAGTCAAATACGGGGATTCTCAAGACAACTCCTCGAGTCACCCTGAGACTCGAAGGCTACGATGACATGATTCAGCAAATCTTGCCAGTTTCAGCAAATTTAAGAACCCCAGGACGATGGAGGCAAAGATAACCCGGTCCCGGAGGCTATTGTTATATTTATGAAAGTTTAAAGGCCGTCAGAAAATTTCCGGCTTAGAAAGGATATGACAGTTACAAAATCCCGGATTAAGGAAGAAGTTCTGGGTCATCAGAAACGATTCCGGTTTAAAATCCGGCTCAAGGGCAGTCAGTCTCACTGAAGCTCTCAAATATCCGGTTTACAATCCGGTTCAAGGGAAATCTGTTCTCCCACAAAGCTACAACGCACTGAAATCCGGTTTAAGAATGTTCGGTTCAAAAAGAATTAACTTCTCGCAAGTTCGAGTTTAAAGGCCGTCAGAAAAATTCCGGTTGAAAATAAAGATTCCGGTTTAAGGTCCGGTTCAAGGAAAATATGTCTCGCATAAAGCTCTGACGCTCTCAATATCCGGTTCAAAATCCCGGTTCAAGAAGAATTTATTTCTTGCAAAAAGTTAAAGGTTGTCGAAGAGGACCTGTTGCCATGATGCACGGTTCAAACATGGGTATCCCGCCTTATTGGCTTATCATATAATTGCTTACATGGGGGCTTCAGCTGACAAAGCAGTGTTCTGTCCAGTAATCCGGCTATCACGCCATAACAAAGCTTGGGAGCTTCACACCCAAGGGGCCAAAGAGAGTCTTGTTGCTATGCACAGCTCAAACATAGGCACCCATTGAGCACAGCTCACAAAGTTACTTGGGCGCTCTTTGTGCACTGCAACAAAGAGTTTGAAAGTACCCTTGTAATATGCTATCAAGCACGGCTTGGAAGCCTGTTGTATTCACCTAAAACCCCGAGTTAACCTTCCTTCATCAAGTAAGCCACTCCTATCCACGTAATCCTGACATGACCCGCCGAATGTTTGACAAGTCAATCTTATACAGACCCTGAACTTGTCAAAGTTAAAAACGATGATTGGTTAGTTGGAGGTCCATCTTAAAAGGCTTTGTCAAATGGTTGAACTCAGCAGCTTGGCAGCCCATGAAAAGCCTCGAATTTGGGCCTGGCAACCCTTGAAAAGCCTCGACTACACAGTTTTATTTGCCTTTGTCATGATTTTTCTTTTTTGATAATTTTATGTTGAACCGGTGTCTTTTGACGCGGCATGACTATCAGTCATCAAATTAACCCGGTGTTCATTAACCCGGCTCGACTTTCAACTACAAGTTGTCAGTACATAATCACTTATAATTCGGTGTTAATTGACCCGGCCTGGCTTTGGACTATAAGTCGCCAGTATATATTTGGATTGCGTCATTGGAATTATGCGCTTATAAATCATTGGGTATATTATTCAAATAGCCAACATGGCTGGATTTTTATTATGGTTATCAATAACTAGTATTATGATTAAGGTTTTCAAAGTCACTTTAGTGCAATGGCTTTATCAATAGATATGATTCATTCTACAATTGAAGGAATAGTCCCGAGTTGCTGCAGGCTTACGACCCGGCACTTGGGGGCTACATTATTTCAGTTGAAATTACATCAAATATGCAAGTCTCATGTCGCTGCAAGCATGCACCATGACACTTGGGGGCTAATGCAAAGTCATTTTTTGCTCACCTTATTGAAGACCCGATTCATCACATCGTAATGAGCCGGCACTTGGGGGCTACCAATTGCCTCTGTCAACAATTTAAGGTACAAAGCTCTTTATCCATTACATTGAAGGGTCCACTACTCAGTTGGTAAAGCACAAGGCTCTTAACCTTGTGGACGTCAATTCAAGCCCCATGATGGGGGTTACATCATATGATGTTATTTTCATTGAAGTATATATCAAAGTCCTAGCTCAGTATTATCTTACTAAGCCGGCCCTTGGGGGCTACACCTTGCTGTTCAAAGTTTACAAGATTATATTTACAAAGTCCCTACTCATTATTGCATAATGACCCGGACCTTGGGGGCTACACTGGTTGAAGTTTTTATGAGCATCATGCAATTACAAGTCCCATGTTGCTGCAAGCATGACAACCTGGCACTTGGGGGCTACATATATGGATTACTCAATTCTGACTATTGATTGAGATGAACAACCTGGATTTCTTCAAGATTGTGATATTTATATTAAAGTAAGGCTTAAGCTGTTGCTATGCTACCTTCTTAAGACTTGGAGGCTACAAGTGATAGGCATATAAGAGGTATATTTTCAAGCTGGATGTTAACTACCAGTATGACCCGGTGCTATCAATATTCATAAACCGGTGATCTTGGCAATGATAAACCGGCAAGTTCTACGTCCGTAAACTGGCTGAAGATCAGATGAGTATTTCAAGGACCAATATTATTTTTAAGCATTGGGAGCTGAATCAAAGGAGTTATTCTTCACAATATATTTTCTATGAGAAACCAATGTCAGCAAGTTGATTATGAAGCTGGCCTATTAAACCGGATTTTCTGGAAGAAGGAAGTGACAAAGACTTAAGGATGATCAGAGTCAGATTAACATGGATAAATCCAAATTAAACTAGGGGCTAATGTCGGGGATATACCCCACGGTATGACCCTGCCGGAGTCGTAACCCGGCCGGGACTTGGTAAATCGGTGAATGTTAAACTGGCAGACAGTTAAGACAGATGGCTAAGACAGACGGTAAACTGGTGAGTGTTAAACCGGCAGAGTTAAGACAGATGGTAGCACCGGCAGGTGTTAAGTCAATCATAACCCGGCAGACAATGTTAAACTGGCAGACAATGTTAAACCGGTAGACAATGTTAAACCGGCAGGCGTTAAGAAGCCCAGGAAGGGAAGTCAAAATAGTTTAAGTCTTAGTCCGAGATGGACTCTACATGTAACCCGCCCCTTTAACTTATATAAGGAGGGGCAGGGCTCCCCAAAAGAGGGACGAAGAAAAAACAATCTCCAGGGCTAGACACAACTAGAGGAGAGCCGGTTTACGGTGACTCCCTCATGATGATAATGATATTCAACCTCAAACAACATGTAGGCTTATTACCGGATGATGTTTCCCGGGCCCCGAAGCTGTCTAAACCCTTGTCCTGTGTTGCGTCTCTCGATGCCGCTCAACCCCTCTCAAGCTACCACATAGATGCGTTGGCCTCGCGACTAAGTCCTCACACTAAGGACATCTGACGTGTTAATTCCATGACAAATTGTCTTTTTTTGGTACATGTTAAGTTTGTTCTTCCAAAATTTCAAGCCGCGCCTTGCTATGCCGAAAATTCAAGCTAGCGTCTCTGTCTATCGTGCTGTGAAACTCCCGCCTCTTCAACCCGCGCCTTGTTAGCCCGAAATATTTAAGATATATCTTTGTCTCGTCGTGCTCCGACAACTCCCTCCATCTCAACCCGCGCCTTTCTATTCCGAAATTACAATGCACGCGAAAACTCCCACCTCCTGTGAAATCCCGACACGCGAAATGCCTGTGGTACCCCTGAACCGAAAGAAGCGCCTCAAACCGGTGGGGGTACTTTTGTAACTTACACCACATTTCGGACAAGCGCGTCCCTAAACCATGGTTCCCCACTGCCATCCCATATGCCCACCCATTTGTACACGAAGGCGCGAAAACTCGCGACAAAGTCCCACACCCTGCTCCGTCCGCCACCCAGCCGGAGCCTTTTCCCCGATGATGTCGTCCACAGCAACACCTCGACGTCCCTCATCCACTATACCAGATGAGGGTCCGTCGTCAATCTCGTGGTCTCGCCGGTTCAGCCACCCTGTCCTCCACCTCCAAGGAGCTGCCCCGACGTTCCCCTCGTCTTTCGCGCCATCTCCATTCCCACACCACCGTTTTCACCTGCACCACCAGAAGAGCATCATCATCGCTATTTCCTCGGATGAAGCTGTGGCCTAATCGGCGCCACCAAAGAGGTTGTACACTAATCGCCGCATTTTCTTCTTGATTCGATATCACGGTGCTGCCAGCGCTCGGTCCCGAGATGACATGGCGCAGCTCCATCCACGGCGGTGTTGCTGGCCACTTCCTCCACAGCGTCGCTCCCTCGGCGGCGACGTCCACATCAGTAGGAGCTGCTGTTGTTTTAGCTCTCACTCGCGCTGCTGCTCTGCTGTTGCTCTCGGTGCCCTGCCCGATCTGCTCTTCCTATTGCTATTGCTCTTGCTCGCGCTGCTGCTCTCAGTCTTGCTCTTGCTTGCGATGCTCCTCCGATTTAGCTACACTTCAGTCGACTGAATTGACTTTTGGGTCAGTC